>NC_089592.1:13974302-14274302 GCF_019320115.1 Miscanthus floridulus
GATGACCGAGCCAATGCCCTTGATCTTGACGGCGGAGGCATCACCGAACTTGATGGAGCCCTTCACTCCGGAGTCTAGGTTGGAGAAGAACTTAGGCCGACCAGTCATGTGGTGCATCACACCAGTGTCGAGGTACTAGTCGTCGATCTTGTCATCGGCGGCACCTTTGCCGAGGAAGGCGTGGGCGCGCGGTTCATCAGGGTGGAGCTTGGTGGAGCCAGCTAACCCGGAAAGGGGAAAGCTTGGACCTTTCACCCCCTCCCCTGTGTCTTGCTGTAGCTCGACGCACCCGTGCGCCAGGAATAGGGTGGCATCCTGCTCTTCTGCTTGTGTGATGTGGGCCTACCCACCGTGGCGTGGAGGAAGGCACCAGTCCTTGGCCTAGTGGCCAGTCCTGCCATAGTTATTGCAGGTGTCATCCCGAGTCGCCTTGAGCTCGCTAGTGGCGCCGCCATCAGCGCCGACCTGGCCTTGGGGTCCCTTCTCCTCCTTCTTCTTGCCGCCGTGTGGACACCAGAAATGCTCCTTGGAGACGGACGAACCAGATCTTCCTCCTCCTTCTTGTCGAAGGCGCACCCCTGCTCTATCGTGTACAGCAGCTTGCCTCCGGCGGCGCTTGGCTCTGTGTGAGGCCCCTCCTCGCGGTCCTGCACCGCCTTGAGCCTCCCGGACACGTCCTCGATGGTGAGTTGCTCAAATTCGAGGAGTGTCTCGATCGACATGATGATCTGCGCGTACTTCCTCGGCATGCAGCGGAGGAATTTCTCCACCACGCGCTCATCCTTGAGGTCGGTGTCGCCGTTACACACCATCTGCTCCATTAGATTGATAAGACAAAGGGCAAAGTCCTTAACTTGCTCACCAGGCTGAATGGTGAGGTCTTCCCACTCCCCTCAGAGGTGCTACAATGTCACCCGATGCACACGATCCCTATCGATGTGTGCCGCGGCGATCGATTTCCACGTCAGCTTTGTCGTAGCCTTGTTGGTGAGTGAGGCGCCGAGCTCGGTGGGGATGGCGACGCACAACACCTCTAGCGCCCAGCGATCGTCGTCGTAGTCGACACCGCCGACGTGAACTGCCTCCCACAGCCGCCGACCCTGTAGCTTGACCTTCATCAACAGGCTCCACTCGTGGTAGTTCGACTTGGTGAGCATCGACTAGGGCGTTCCCGCTCTGGAGTCGCGGTAGACCTTCTGCAGCACCAGGGAGCATCCGCGCCGACCACAACACCGCTCTGGTGATGGTGACTGGCGGCGGCGCCCGATCGGGCTATGCGATCCTCCAGCTGGCTCTGGCTCTCGCTCCATCTCGGCGTGCAATGTTGTGGCCACGTCTACCGCGGCCTGTGCCACCGCCGCCGTCTGCTTGGCCGTCTCGGCCGCCGCCGCCACCGCTGCCTCTGCGATAGCAAGGCGCATCGAGTGATCGTCGGCTCTAGCACCCGTGGTGGCGCGCGCTCTCGCGACCTGGCTGACGGTGGACATGACGCTCGCTCACTCAAGAACCCTCTCGGCTTTAATGCCATATTGTTGGCCCGATTGGATCTTAGATTTAGATCTGGAACTACCAGAGGATATAGCTTGACCCTTGACCGCTTGGATTGAATGGAAAATGCAATGGCATATTTTTACAATGACACTTCCTTGCCCTTTATAGGCAAAGGGGACTCCCACTTGCTACAACATATTCCAACCACTAAAGTAGATGCTGAGCATATTCCTAACATTAGGCTTAGAAGCCAATGAAAATAAAAAGTGCAGGAAAAGTAAGATACAAAGATACAAGCTTATCTATCAGTTATTAGATGCATATGGGCAATGGCAATTCGACGACTGAAGAAAGCGATCACCTATTGACCAGTATTTGGCCTTATGATGAATCTATTCTCAGTGCAGTCTTAAAGGGAAGCATTTTGCTGAGCGTGTTGCAAATATGCAATTTTAGAAGCTATCTGAAAAGCCCTCCAACCTAGATATGACATATGAGATGTGTACCTATCTCAATTGCATGGACATCTATCTAACCCAAAAAAAAATCAAACTTAGCGTGTCCCTGAAAGTGCACCACATATATCAAGGTGTACCATAGCAAAATCCACATCGAGTTCCAATTAGCTGCTGTAGTCAGAGAAGCACAAGCTATAAACTGGTAACTAAAGAAAACGAATGAACCCACTGAGGGCTGAAGTCAGCTATAACATGGTATTTTCCAGTTCGGATTGATCTAACACTCTTATTGGGATCCTAAATAGCATAACAAATATAATAAAATCAGGAAATCTCACCTAATCATGGTATGTCGTGAGGTCCAAGTAATCCCAGCAGCAAGCTACCACCACTCAAGCGAAATCGCTCCATAATGTTTGTCTTCATTCGTCCATCAAAAGCCAAGACAAATGAATAAATGATGAATGTCCGGTCTTGTCCATGGCAACATCATTACTTTTGATTTGATAGCCTTCACTTGCTTATCACTGCATAGAAAGGTGGATTGGAACCTAACTGCAAACTCTAGAGGCAATATAACACTGACAAATCTGAAGGTGTGTTGATGTTAAAGCTGGGCACATACAATCTTAAGAATTTGGGCCATGTACGGTACTCAAAAGGAAATTTTATTTTAGGCCAGGTTAACATTTAGCACCCTGTATTTCCAAAGGTAAGGAACACCTTTAGTACGCTGTGCGATCATTTTGGGATACACACATGTAAAGGTGGGTAGGGATTTTTAATTTTGCTTTCAATATTTTCTAAGCAAGTGCGCATTTATAAAGATAAGCTAGCCAGAACAATATATCATAACACAGAAAGGTCATTCAGGCTGAAAGCAATTAGGATTTTAGTAAGGCTACACACCAAAGATTAGAAAAACGAGCCAAATCATTGCACTGAAACATTTTTCAGTAAGGCTACGTCGTTTCCTATTAAGGGTTTCTTGAACAGCGGTTCCTTGTTAACACTAATATGGAGCTGAACATAGGCAAAATTAACAGCCACTTAACTCAAATCTGTATGGAAAAAGGAGGCGTGGTCATGATGAACCATGTCACTGCGGTTATCATGGAATAACCCAAATCGCAGGTGCAATACTACATGGATTTAAGCATCATGAATCATTATTACCATTCCAGAAGTAGGTTATTGAGCTTCTCATGGATGCATAGTATTATCTATTCCCAGATTAATTTGGTAGCCTGAAAAATAAAAAATGCACGAAGCAAAGTAATGAGGAAACCACGAAAACTATGTCGGGGCTGATTCCAAACTGAAAGCTGTTTGTGCAGGGAACGTATAGTAGGCACCCAATATTTGGCAGAAGTAACATCTGCATGCCTCCTAAGCAGTGAGTGTGAGAACTAAGTATTACACCAATGGAAATGAAAGACTTAGTTCTAAATAAAAAATAATAATAGATAGAACTAAAGATAATTGAAAGTGCATCTAGCCCTTTAGTGGGTTTTGAATGATTGAATGACAACATGATTAAAGATCTAACCCATTCGATAAAGTGTTGGACAGGAAATGGATAATCTTGAAAGTATTTGATGAAAGCCAAAATGATGTGTTGTTGTATAAACAATCTAGTTCAAACACAAGACAACAATGCAAACGTAACTCATGCAAGACTTATTCATTGTGGGATTTTGATGTCTCATATGAAAGTAAGCACGTTAAAAAGAATTAATGAGACATGAGGGATTGCATATGGAATGGTCTCACTTTTTAGACCTTGCTTTATTGAAAGACAATTATACAAATGATATTAATGAATGATTCAACACCAAGTGTGACTTGATGGCTTGAGATGGTGAAGATAGCAAGGAAAGGCTTCGAGGTACTAAGCAAGGGTGAAGGACAAGCAACGGCTTGGCGACTAAGGAACCTAGCTATGGTGAAGAAGGAAGTACTTGCATTTAGTCGAGGTACTAATCAAACCATGATGGTCATATTGAAGTGGAGGATCAAATCTTGGATGAATTGTTGAAGTGACTTGATACTTTTGGAGTTGACTCACATTTGTTGAAAGGAGTCAAGTCACGTGCTCGAGATGGCTATGCTCAAGGACAAAATCAAAGTTGACATGTTGACACCCTCACTTTATGGAGATTGAGAACTACGGCATTCGGTTCCAAGGATTTCAATTCAAGCGGTTCAAATTCCGTTTTCATTTAATCTTGAGTAAATAAGTATGTCGTACTATTAAGATGGATGCATCATGATGATAGATGACTATTCATAAGTGCTCAAGCCAACTCATGTGAGGTTTGAGTAAGAGAGAGACAAAAGAACTAACTTGGTTTTGTGTGGCTGAGCATACCAGACGCATCGTGTCTGGTATTGGCCTGACCTTGGTGACTTCTTCAGTGTTCTCAATTTGGTTCGTCGGGAATTCTGGCATGTGTCGGGAGTTCCGAGAGTCGGAAGTTCCGGCAATCGCCAGGAGTTTTGACGCCTCACAGCGTCACTGACTTAGTGACCGTTGGTGCTATGTAGTATTCCAACGGCTATATAACAGCTAGTTTTTGAGTGGGGTCCACTACTACAAATTGATTTATCACTGTCATCACTTTCACTACCGTAGCGATAGACACAACGGTGTGATACTTGCACTGTCAGTTGGAATGATAGCGAGGCCTCCTAGGACTAAAACCGGCAGTTCAGACTTCTACCACCAACGGGTTAACGATAGATGCGGCAGTGGTATTGGGGTTGCATTTCCTCCGTCGCGTGAAAAGCCGGCCCGACTAGGATACGCATTTTGCCGGTGGCCCTAAAGTAGCGTTTGGTCAACTGGCGGTAAATTCAGCATGAGTGTTGAATTATCTCAACTTCCAAGGCCATCAAATCACCATTACTTCCGCCGCCTGAAGCCTAAGAGTCGCGTATCCACTACTCTACATATACTTCGGGCCCGGTGCCCTCTGAAATGACCCCTCTTGTTCATCCATCATCCCCTTCTCTTCCAATCTACAAAGAAAATGTTGGGCAGCCCCATCAAGTTTCCAAGTAGCCCGTCATCCAATGAGGATGAATTGCCATCCTACCACTCCTCCGAGGAGAACGTCTCCTCCGACGACGGGATGTCTGATTATAGTCCTCCGTGGAGCTCCGAGAAGGAGGACCCAGAGGAGGAGGACGAGGACAAGGATGACGCTGACGCCGACGCCGAAGACGACGACGACAACTCCGATGACTCCGACTTCACCTCGCCTCCTCCCAAGCGAGCGAAGATTAAGTAGTTTATAGTTAGTATAAGTAGTTTTAATAGTTTAGGTTAGTTATTATGCTTCCGGACGAGTACAATCATATACTCATCAAAATTGTATCTATATGTTAGATATATATAATCAATCAATGAAAAAAAATTTATTCGCGCAGATTTGATCTCTTTAATGCCACCTTTTTATATGCAATGCAAAGCAAGTTCTTTCCAATACTACTTCCAAATGCCAGTGCAAGGATTTGATCTCTCGATGAATGTTTTTATTTTTTTCTATATATTTGTGAATGAAAAGTGAAAAAAACTATCGTGTACGGTTGTGGTTGTTTTTAGGAGCATCTAAAAGTAGTTTAACTGCTGACAATCGCCGTATTATAGTGTTGCATTAGCGTGGCAATGGTCGGCATAATACAGACATTGTTTAACTTATCCCGTGTTGTCCATTCTCACTGCCGATCAATCTGGACTGTCCATTTAGCAACAAACCTAGAAGCGCCCAGCCCATTTCCAACTCCCCTTAGGTCCTATCGGTGCCTTGGCGACGGTTCAACCAACTAAAAAACCTAATACGAATTAGTTCTCCCCACCCGTTGTTGCTTCATCTTCATTCTCCCCACCCGTTGCTTCATCTTCATTTTGACCCGTTGCGTGTACTTGCCCTGCCTCGAGCACTTTGCATCGTCGTCGTGGACAATGCCCCATGAAGGTTAGATGGATTCGGTCACCCCCCTATTTGCATTTGGTTTCAATTGGTTTTGGGTTCGATATCAGTTTTATTCATACTAGGAATTTCTTCATTGCAACAGATGTCTTACTTCGGAAGAAGCCATTTCCATGCGAGCAACCTTGCGTTTTGGCGGCTAAGGGTGGCACCAGGACCCTAGATGATGTTGTTTGCTACTTGGGGACGGAGCATTCACCTGGACCGACTATTGATTGTTGAAGCCGCTGTTCGTCACCTTCTCAGACCACAAAATTTGACAAGAATCATTGAAGACCCTATTTGTGGAGAGATTTTTGTGCTTTGCAGGACTAGACAGGAAGTAGACATACTTTATAGATACAATGTGTCCGTGGACAGAGATGCTGTCATCTTCTCTATAGTTCACTACCTCTAGCTTTCGAGACCGCATCAACCAATTGATTACCTTAGCAACTGCCTACCCATCTGACATTAAGTCTTAGAATTTGTGAAACTTTTATGTTAATGAAGTTTATATGTATTGATGAAACCTTTGGATTAGTATGCATGAGTACTGCATAATTGTTGAACTATTACTTCGGTTGAACTATTAATTGAATCAGTTGGTCTTGATTGTGGTCCACATGTACACATCTATGTAAGCATAGAGGATCCAAAACATGCCTTCTTCTATAGGTGGATAGTACCCTGAACTGCCGGCGACACAGCATTTCATCTTGGTGGGAGTGCGAGGGTTTTGAAGGACGTTTTGGTGCCTTGGTGAGAGGCAAAAGCATAGACAAAAGACCTATGCCGACCTCTTCACTCATAGTGTGCAACACTTTGAACCCTGACTGCTCCATGGCTACATCTAGCTCCAACTTCTCCTAGTGGTTGGCACCATCCTAGGGTGTCGTCGCAAGAAGAACACCGACTTCCAGCGGAGGAGGCTACAATGGGAGGGGGCCACCCATCCCGTGCTGTGTCAAGAACCACCCCTACGCATACCAGCCACCACTTTTGTGTCGCTATGGCTTGAAGACGCCTCGGTGGATTTCGTGGAGTGATGGAAACCCAGGACGTCAGTACCACAGATGTTGCTGGGCAAATAATGTAACTCGACTTCTTTCTTGTTCATTCTATTTTCGCAATGCAAATGCTAAAATCCCGCTATACTTATGGTAATTTCGTTTTTTCGTAGCCCGACTTAGATTGCGGGTTCTTTAAGCGGCACGATCCCCAATATGGAAAATTTCTGAGGTATTTGATTTTGGATTTACTTAAAAGATTTGGGAGCTAAAGGCTGAGGCTAATGTTACAACAAATCAAGAACATCTACAGGAGGAGGAAGAGATTATGCCACAGATTGAAGAAATGGCTAGGGTTCCAACGAAGATGATGGAAGATTTCGTACCTTTGAGAAAGAAATGTGCTTCCTGTTCTAGTTTCACCTATTTTGTACTTACCTTAGTTCTTGGTATGTTCATTGGCAAGTTGCTTAGTTCACCGCCATAGATTCAAGTATCAATTTATGTATCAGACTGAAATTATCATTTTTGTACAACTATTATTGAACTAAATGCAAGGTGATTACCAGGTGTTCAATTTATTGAACTGTAAATGATAGTAGATCTAAGTATCAATTGATGTGTTGGAGGCATCCTACTTCCCTGGACACTAGGCCCTAGTACAGGGCAACCAATTTATTGAAATGTATATACACTCTCCTACGGTCCTACCACACCTTCCTCCCATCCACTCCGCACTCTGCTCCCTTGCTCTGCTTCACCCTACTAGTGTTGGAAGAAAGGCAGCCTCTCGCGTGCTCACTGCTCCTTCACCTCCAACCTCGCCGGCGCACAAATCTTCAGTGCGCCGTCCCTACTTCTCTGCTCCATCCAAATCTAAGGTAACTACACTGGATCTGCTCCTTCACCGGATTCTATATTCCTTTATATTGCTCTCTCGTGCTCTCTGCTCCTTCACCTCCAACCTAGCTACAGTAATTTTATTGGATCTGCAGATGAAAATGCATCTTCTTGTTCTGGAGTTTATGGCCTTATAAATTCATGGAGTGTAGCTTGTGAGCCTTATTGTCCTCAATATTGGTTCACCGAATCAGTGTTTTGAGAACAAAGTCGATGAGCTAAATGAAAGTGTACCAATGGATGTGGGCAGGGTTGTAGTGGTCAAGGCTCAGGATGACATGGAGATTGAAAATGATCCCGTGGAATTCGACAACGATCTACAAGATCTTATAGAGATTCACAACGATCCGATGGAGGTCAACTAGGATCTACATGGAGAATGATTAATTATGCAACCAATGATGTACATATAAGGCCTTTTAACTTTTGCATAGTGTCGGCCTAATTAGTATCTACATTTTAGCTTTTGGCATGCTTGTTAGCTTGGTAGTGTCCACCTACTTATTCGGTATGAATGTATGGAACTCAAGTTGGATTCCTTTCAATCCGAGAGTACTAGCATTGTGCTTTTCTTATGTTTTCTATGTGCGTGTTTTGGCTTTCTTTAAATGTAAATCTATGTGCCTTATTATTCACCATTGAACTTAAGTTGGCTTCCTTTCAATCTGAGTACTGGAATTGTGCTTTTCTTAGTTTTCTAAGTGCATAGTTTCGCTATGTTTCAATGCCAAACATTAAGATTGTGTGCCTTAGTATTCATCACCGTATCATACTTAGGTCTTCGAATGGTAATAGGACCTAGCCATCGGTGATGGTACTATGCATTCACCGTCGCTTAGTTGCAAAATTTCCAATCTCGTGTTTGAACCCTCTCGCATGGAACTGATGAAAGTTCGATTCCCACGTGCCGTAAAAGTTACGCAGAGAGCAAGCAATCCCTACTACAACATCCCCCCCTAACCCTCCACCCCCCTACACCCACCCTGTCGCTGCCCTTCCTCCCCCCACACACATAACTTTTCCTTTCCTCATTGTTGTTGTTCATCATCGCCGCTCCTGCTCATCAGCACTGCTCAGCTCTTGCTCCATACCGGTGCACATTGCCGGCTTGCCCGCACAGATCCACCGACGAATGAGCTACTGTTGTCACCGGCGTTGCCACTCGGGCTCACCACCGCCAAATCCAAAGGCAAGTGTAATAAGACCTTACTTGCATCGCTGTCCCTTCTCCTCGAAACTCATCTCCTTACTAATGTTTATTGATGCAATTCCACGGCAGGATGCCCTCATCTCTTCGGCTGGTGGTGTCCTTCCAGATGGAGGCTCCCAACATGAGGAACGCAGTGGACAACCTCTCAAATGATGTGCTTGGTGACATCTTCTGCTACCTCCTTGCCTGGTCCTTGTGCTGCTGCAAGTATGTCTGTCGTTCCTAGAAGCACGTTATCACCGACTCCTATCAATGTAAGTGATGGCGATGCTTAACTCATATCTCTACCGCCAACATTTAAACAAAATAAGACAAAATATGAATGCTATAACTTAAAATTAGGGCTTACAACTCATATTTTCCATGAGTTTTGGTATATACATGTTTTGCAGGGCAACCCGTGAAAATGCACCAAAATGCGCAACCGAGAAGGCGCATTCAAGCAAAACATATGCAAAAGCCCATTCATACTCCACACTAGGGCAGAACAACAGCACAGTAGAGGCCCAGGCCTAGCCAGGAGACCACACGCTGAAGGTGGTGGCCAGGCATGCAGCCTAGGGTGCGGCATCACCCTAGGTGTGGCCGCACCGCCCCCAGCTCTGCCTGTCCCCACCTTTCTTAGGCGGTGCATTCAATGCACGTGGAGGCGGTTGCATACGGTGCTTTCCTAAAATACCAAGCAAACCGACCTCCTCAAGCCTATATAAGAAGACCCCCCTTCACATTCATGAATCATCAACACACAAGAGAGCAAGAGAGAAGAAGAGCTTCATTCCTACCTAGGCTTTAGCTAGAAATAGAATAGGGAGTGAGTGAGCTACGAGTTGGAGGAGTACCAGAGTGTCAGCTACCTCTACTTCTTGTACTTGGCGACCCTAGTACATCGAGTAGACAGAGTGCCAGGGTTGTCGGCTCCCTCTACATTTGTACCTCAATGAACCAAGTACTACTTGGAGTATAAGGTTTGTGTTTATCTTTGGTGTTGAGTTCTTAATAAAAGTTATCTTTGATCACTATATTCTTGTGGGTTCGTCATCCATTCTTGTGATGGATACTCTAGTAAAAGGGCCCTGATAAAGACGGATAACCCTTGCATGCGCACTAGAGTAGTAGTTGATAGCATAGACGTGGTGTCTAGGCTAGAGGCTACCTTCGTTTGCCTCGTTCCCTATGGTTGAGGGGTAGGCAGCAGGTGGTGATAGCCCTGTCCGTCCCTTATAATCCCCCACGTTCAGGTTCGGCGTAGAGCTAGAAGCCGGAGGTGCTTAGTAGACCAAGTATAAGCCGGTGCCCGAAGTAAGTCTATAGTGGCAAGGCTATCTTAACTTAGGACCTCTACCCTTAGAGAAACCTCACTACCCGAACTATCGTTCTCCCTATTATCTTGGGCAAACTAGCTAAGAGACTTTACACATCCGTTCCTTTGGGAAAATACGATACCCTAAATACTTCCGGGTGAAGTGCTACGACGGTAAATCCGTCCGCTTGCGGATTCTTTCGCTTACGCTAAGAAATACCAACAGTAAGAAGCTTTCATAGACTATCATCGGTTTCTTCTATAGCAGCTGGTGGAAGGGTAATCGCCACTTCACCAACATCACCGATGAACGACCCTCTTTGTCCTTCTTGCCCTTCCCCCTTAAAAAAGTCCTAGTCTTAGATTGTTGCAATGGCCTCATCCTTTGCTAGTGTGCTGGGCCTGATGGATTACATCGCTATGTTGTCTGCAATCCGGTGACCCACAAATGGCATGTACCGCCGCATAGCATCCGTTCTGTTGGTCAGGCTCACTTAGGTTTTGACCCAATGTCCTCGCACTTCCATGTGATTGAATTTGTTGAGGTGGAGGGTCCGTGCGTAGGTGTGGAGATCTACTCATCTAAAACTATAGCATAGATATTTAAGGAATCTCAATGGGGCAAGGGTAGTATTGTTGTACGTTCAAAATCAAGAAGTGTTCTTCTTAATGGTTTTATGCACATGGTTGAGTACACTATGATAGTTGCTGTGGATATGAAGGGAAAGACATGGAGGACAATTCGTAAACCAGGTGGTGCTGAAATGTCCATCCATCAAGCTCAGGGTCACCTATGTGTGTGCTGTGCAGATTTTCACAATAGGTCTTGGCTTTTAGTTTGGATACTTGAAGACTATGGTACTAATAACTAGAGTTTGAAGCATGTTGTGGACACGAAGGAACTGTTTGGACACATGAATATTAAAGTTGGTTCTGAGCTTTGTGATGAGGAGTACAGAGTGATTACAATTCACCCATAATGAAATTTTATTTTCCTTGTTGGGAAGGATAGAACATTGATTGCATATGACAGGGACCGCAAAAAGGTTCATGTCATCCATGCCCGTGTCATCCGCTTTTGTAGATCAAGAGGGCATTTCCATATGAACATGCCTTACTATCTTGCTTATGTTTCCTTATTCATGGAGTCTTTAGCAGAGCAGTAAAGGTGCATTTCCTGCATTTTGTTGTCAAGACAGTCTTTGTTCAGGTAGGGAGTTATTTTCATTCTATCAATGTATAGGCCAATTTTGACTTGTTAACTAAAGGAATGGTATGTTCAATATTATTAATTCTGCTGCTTTGTTCAAGTTGTGGATCAGAGATGAATAAGAGGGGTTTTATGGTGCATTGGCTACCAATTTGAAGGATGCACTAATTATATTCATTTTGCCTTGTAAGCAGGAGTGCCACATAGAAGGAGCACAGCTATGTTGTTTCATTATGTAAGTCTATATAGATCAGTACCTTTAGTATGCTCTATGTACCGCTTGTGTTAGGACATCAGTTGAGAAAGATGTTATGGTAGTGTCCATTGTTATTGTAAAAAGTACTCTTGTTTGTGAACATGATTTATGGATGTAATGATTATATATCTATATGCTTTGTGTTCATGTATATGCTTTGTGTTCATGAAGCTATTAAGGGCCCAGCTAAATTAGTAACTATTGTGAAACCGAATGAAATTCTATCATCGTCGCTTTACGTATGATGCGGCAGGGATCAAAGCATATCTCGCTGAATCCTTTAGTAACCCAACACCGATTAAACGATCATCAAAGGCAGATCATGGTGCAAGGCGATGGTGACCATGACCTTTGTACTGGCAGATCATACGTTGAAGCGATGGTGGTGTTAAGCTCTACAGGCGTGTTAGCCGTTGAAGCGACAGTGAACCCACACCACTGACAGTCGGGTAGAAGTACTAGGCGATGGTGCTGGTGATCACTACACAGGCGGTTGATGTGCCCACACGATGGCTTTGATAGCCTCGACACAGGTAGATTATTTGCCAATGTGGCAGTGTTAGTGTACATCCACAGCCGGGTCATACTCTAATACGATGAAAGTAAGGACCTAATCACGGATGGATCATAAGCCAATCGACGGTGTTAGTGTACACGTAGTAGGTCCTAGATGACGACGGTGAAGGCTGTGACCATCATTGTCGATATCTTACTGCCAAGGCCGAAATGCGGCATCGATGGGGGTTATGACGTGGTTATGAAAGGTCTGAGTGTAGTTGTGGTCTATAAATACCCCCAAGCCTCCACCTTTGGAGGCTGCTAATTCTGCTAACATTTTTACACATTTTTTAACCTTGAGAACACTCTCCAATCCTCTCTTAGTGAGTGATTGATCCGATTTGCAAAATCCTTGTTATGGGATAAGTGAGATTCAAAATTGAGAGCAAGCCACCCTTGAGCACTTGTGCATATTTGTCGATCTCATGATTTGCATTTGTTACTCTTGGACTCTTTGGTTCGAGATGGCTAGGCATTGCCGGAGAGCACCCAAGAGATTGTGGTGTGCCTTGGAAAGTTTGTAACGGTTCGATTCCACCGCCGCAAGGGAAGGAATCAACTAGTGGAAGGAGGAAAATGAGTTGGGAAAGACTCCAGCTAGAGTGACCTTCATGTGTCCTCTAGAGCGGACCTTCGCTGGGTCGCTCGCAGCCCCCTCAACGGAGAGTAGGACTCGACGGAGTCCGAACTTCGATAAAACAAATATCATGTCTCGATCTCTCTTTTCACTTGGTATTTGTGATCTTTGTGTGTTGCTTGAGCTTGTCAATAGGTTACTACCAAGTGCCAGCAACATGGTGTGAAAGGATAAATTGAAAGGAGAAATTTGAGAGCTGGTCTGCATAATCCGTGTACGCCGGACACGTCCGGTATTGATACCAGACACGTCTGGTATTATGGCCAGCAGCCAACTTATTTATTACTTGCTCTAGTCACTTGTATTGTAGGGTTTTGGCTCATAACTTTACTTAGTATAGTTCATATACTTTGTGGTTGACTCATGAGGGTTTTATTTCTCTAATTTGGAATTTCGTCTAATCAGTTCTGCATTTTGAAGGGTTGATTTTTTAGAAACGCCTATTCACTCCCCCTCTAGGCAGCATCCTCAGTCCTTTCAATTGGTATCAGAGTAAGGACTCACTAAAAGCTTCACCGCTGTGAGAAAAGGATATCAATGCCTAACGAGTCGGAGCTGGTGCTTCTCCAAAATGATGGTTTAAACTTTCTATCTTTGTCAATTCAGGTACTCAATGCTCTTAGGGCTATTAGTCCTCTTGTTGAGCATATTGTGGATGCAAGCATCCCTCTTCCTATAGTTGATTAGAGCAATTACAAAAATATTCCAAAAGAGGAAGAGAGATGCGTGCAACTGAATGCTTAAGCAATTAATGCCATGTTGAGTACATTGAGTGCAGAGGTTCTAGATGAGTCAATCTTCAATGAACAAACACCTCTAGAGAGTGCTCATCTCATTTGGACTAGACTTGTTGATTTGTATGGAAAATCCAAATGTGATGATGCTTATGAGCTCAAGACAATGGAAAAGATGTCCATTATGTCTTCATGTAGTGAAAAATCCTCACAAGATCTAAAGAACACCGAGCCAGAGCAAGAAGTGCAAGCCGTAAGTGTTGTGCTGTCAGGCTACTCATACTAGACATGTCCAGTATGGCCCAGGCAGCAAGACAGCAAGCCAGCCCTTATGACGATGATCAAGCTAGCTGGTGGCCAAGTGATGAATCATGTTCAATGCCTCAAGATACTCATCACTTGTGTCTCATAGCCAAGAAAAGTAAGAAGAAAGCTTCCATGAAAGATCAAGTAAAGGAGATAGCACAAGTAGATGTCAAGATGAAAGTGATGTTGAAGTTGAAGACAACTACAACCTTGATCATCTCAGCCGCAAGGACAAGCTCATCATCATAAAGATAGTTGAAAGAACAATGAGCTAGAAGAAGAGAATGAGAATTAAGAGCAATCACTTCAACAGCAAGAAATGTTTCTCATCTCCAAGTTGGAAGAACTAAAGGAAATAAATGAAAGGTATGAAAAGTTGTCAATTGAGTATGCTTTAGTTACTAACTCCTCTTCTAGTGTGACACAACTAGAAAAGGACAACATTGAGCTCAAGACAAGACTAGATGAACTATCAAGCAAATACAATGTTCTTCAAGCTAACTATGTTCATCTCAAGTACTCACATGAAAAGTTAGTAGAATCACATGTCATGCTTGAGGTAGCTCATGAGGTTGTGATCACATCGGTAAAATCTTCTCAACCTCCCACTCACACTCTCACTTGTACACCATCTCAATTGAATATTTCTTGTACTAATGAGTGTGCTTCTCAAGCAAGCCAATCTTCGATTGAGCAAAATCTTATAGAAAATAATGATCTCAAAGAAGAAGTGGGAAGGCTAAGAAAAGATGTGATTCGGTTGAAGGGTGAGGAGAAAGCACAACCTTCTCAAGATAATCACGAAAACATGGTGAAGAAGCTTGAGAAGGGATCAAACCTTGCTTCCTCCAAAACCCAACAAAAGAATAACATTTCAAGGAACTCCAAAGTAACCAAGAGCAAGAAACATGGAAAAAGATTATGCTATGGTGGTGGATTGTATGGACATGAGTGGGCTAAGTGTCCACATAAGAGTTGGGCCGACAAGGTTGAAGCCGCTGAACAAAAAGCTTCTACCAAGATGGCCAAGCAAGTGAAGATTGATGAGCCAAGTGCTTGTCTCATTTGCAAGAAGTTGGGTCATCCTACCAAGAATTGCCCCTTGTACAAAGAGGCAAGAAAGAGAGCCCAAGTTACAACAAGAAAATGCTATGGATGCAATGAGATGGGACACTTGATTGATAGGTGTCCCAACAAGCAAAACATGCATAGAGCAAACCAAGGCTGCATATATTATGCTTGTAGAAGAAAGGGGCATCTAAGCTATAATTGCCCAAATGGTAACATTCCTAAGCCGAACACATTTGGTTTTGATAATGTGCTTAGGAAGGCTATGAATGGAGTTAGCACTAGCAAGGTGACGTGTTCACCACAAACTAGTACTAAGGCTATTTGGGTGCCTAAGCACTTGTTGACTAACTCAAAAGGACCCAACAAGAGTTGAGTACCAAAGTGTGCTTAGGATGTTGATGTAGGTACTTGGTGGTGAGTTGAAGCCTTCAGGGTGCTTGAGTAAGCAAATTTGAAATATTCACTCAAGCTATCAACCAATTCTTATCATACTCTCTCTTATGGTTGACCTAAAGATAAATGAATGAACATGATCTCTACTTCATCTTCATCATTAGTAACAAGTACCTAAACCTTATAGGAGAGCCACATTTGCTTGTAACTTCCACAATAGTTCACAAATAGACATATTTGTGAAATATTGAAAGTGGCAAATTAGATTCAAATTGATCTTTTGTTATTTGTCAAATGGTGCTTTTAATGGCTCTCTAGTAGAGCAATTCATTTGTTGAGATGCAGGCATACAAGAAATGAAAGAGCAAAAAACAAGAATCACAAGCGATGAATCATTTGGCTCTATCCTTCCGGTATGGCAGGGGACATGACAATCTTATATAAGGATCAGTGGAGTTTTGAGAGCTATCTTCTATATATCAAATACTCTACTAACAAGCTTGCAATTCACAATATCTAAGTGGGTAGTGAGCATTTCTTGAACTCAATTTAAATATGGCAAATTATGTGATTTGGGGACAAAATAGAAAACTAACTCCCTCATTCTTAATAGAATAAAGTGCTTATTGAAAGTCATTCAAAACACTTATAGCACTCATATAGGGGGAGCTAAGATTCTATTTTGTGCCTTTGTGGACTAACAATTTCTTCTAGTGATCTTGTAGTCCTAGGTATGAAAAGTGAATCTTTGTGCGAACATGACCATCTGATAAATAAGATGAATTTAATGATTGTCATGCTATGTGCTCTCTTAGTGGAAATCATTATGGGCTCAAGGCAAAGGTATGGATTCACATTTATGCATTGTAAGTGCATCCTAGGCCCTTTATATGCTAGAATGTGCATTTGTGTGACATAGGTTAGATGTTTTTCAAAATCCCTAACTAGCATATGTAGGTGGTGTGAATTTGAAAAAGTATTTGATTCTTGGTCTTTGTGACCTAGCCTTGTCATGTGTTGGTTATAGCTCCCCTTGATTGATTGATTGGCTAATCACACATGACATGGCTCTCTTAAGTTCACAATCTACTATGTCTCACTAAAATCTATCTCAAGTAAGCAAAAATAAGTTATATGCCAAATATTTGGAAAAGAGAAGAGCAACTGGCATTTGGATTAGAAAAATAATTACACTTTATTTGGATCAAGGACAGACATGGTTTTGGATTAAGAAATGACAGAGAAGGGGTTTGTAATCAAGAAAACAAGATTTGGAACAAGTTGGACAGACTCCGCAAATACCAGACATGTTCGGTATCTGCGGGTAGGTTAAGTGTCCCATACCCCTTGAGCCGTTGTCCGTTCTCCCTCATTCTTTTCAAACCACAACTGACAGCGCCACCGCTCACCCCGCTCTTGCCCGCGCGCTGTGCTCACCGTGGCTCGGCCTTTCCACACCATCGGTCATGCCTTCCCCGCTGCATTGCCTCTGCGTCATGTGTCGCTTCCTCCGCTCAACCATGCTGCCCCTCGCAGCCTCCGCAATAGCCACTCATGGCATTCTCGTTGGTGCCCGTGCAAGGAAGAAGGAGGAGAGGAGAAGGAAGGAGAAGTCAGGAGAGTGGATTGGAAAGGTTCTGCATCTAGAATCAAGTGACTGCTCGTGGGATTTGGAATCGGCTTCAAGTTTCTCATCTCTAGGTATTCAAATCCTGGACCTCATTCGATCTACTCATTAGAGCTTCAATTTCAAATTCCTTTGGTCAAGATGCTGCATTATGGTTAAAGATGTGATGCCCAAAGTTTGGAATGAATTGGAGTTGAGATTAAGCATGAGCCCCTAGTTAGGGTTTACTGTGCACGTATACCGGACGTGTCTGGTATTCCATAGTAGTGCAGATTTTTCTGTAGCTCTCGACTTAATCTTGCATCGCTATTGCAGATGGGGTTATGATTACTTGTCTAAGTTAGCTTGTGAATCTATGACTAAGATTTGTCTAGATGAACACAAAATAATTGGGCAATAATTATTGCTTTAATAGTGCAATATGGAAATACTCTTGGACATGCTTCTGAGCTTCATTGCAAAATCATTTGGATGTAGGGCATCAAGCATGGCAGGACACAAGGATGGCAAGATCGAGCCTAGGTCTAAGGCCAAGTATGATCACCATGCTTTTGAGAGGCACAAGAAAGCAAGGCAAGACATGTGTTTGAGGTTCAGTCAGCAGGAGAGTAGCAGCAGGAGACCCACCAGAGCCACTAGGGGTGCTCCTTAGTACAGATATGATGATGGTGAGAGCAGCCCCTCTTCTGATGATGACACAGAGGATTACATAGTTAAGCATAGGAAGAGAAAGAGCACTGATAGAGAGTCAGATGATGAAAGTCTAGATGATGAGTAGGAGATTGAGGAGGAGGAGGAGGCACCTCTAGTTCAGTACCCACCTCAGGGAGGATAGCCTGCTCATGGTATTCACTTTGATATGCTTGAGGTACATCACACTAAAGTACCCAACTATGTTGTCAGAGTTAACTTCAAAGCTAAGGGTATGACTGAGAGAGCTAAAGAGCAGAGGAGGATTGATCCTAGGAGTCTACTAGAGAGTTGCCCTTATGATAACATGTTTTGCACTATGTTTTAGTTTAATTATTATACTAGTGTGATCCTTTCTAGAAATCTAGTTGTGGCAAAATCTTAGTGGATCGACTGGAAGCATATTAGAGAGTTGAAGAAGGCTTGATGAAGCAACTGCTATTTGTGAGCGCACAGGGATATATGGGCTCATGGAGTTTTAGTAGAATGGGAACTCTGAAGTAATAGCTTAGTTCTATGCTACCATGTTTGTTGAGGGTGAGCCAAAGCGTATGCATTGGATGCTAGAGGGTCAGTGGTACAATGTTGACTACGACGCCTTCGCAACCTTACTTGGTTGTTCAGAGGAGGATCTTCAACAGGAGAAGATTCACTCTAAGGGGATCTACCCACTTGAGAGACTTGCTTACATGTACAGAGGTGGATAAGTTGGGAAGGTAAATGGTCTTCATCCCACCTACAGGTACCTAAATAGGATGTTCAGGAAGACTATTGATTGCAAGGGTGGAGACAAGGGCAACATTGCAGATTACTCTAGAAACCTTCTCCACAGGATGGCACCAGGTGCACAACCCTTTAGCATATATTTGATTTCATCTGGTCTGAGATTAGGAGTGTTGGTGAGAGACCCCTCAAGGGCTATGGATTTGCACACTACATCATGTATATGATTGAAAAGGTGATGGGACACACATTTGACTATGACAAGAAGCATAAGGTCTTGAAGATAGCGGATGACTTGACAGAGGTTGGAGTACTCCCACCTAGTCCAAGGGGAGCAGCAGCAGCAACAGAGGCAGATGCACTAGAGGGTGGTGCAGCAGCAATAGGAGCACCTTCTCCACCACGTGCTTCTCTACGTTCTTCTTCACGTCACCGCAGTCCTTCGTCACCTATTCATAGACTTTTCAGTGCTATATTTGGAATGTGCAAGGACAGTGATGTTAGATAGTGGAAGGAGAGAGAGAGGATAGGAGGAAGGACACTCGCATGCTCAAGCAGATTGCCTAGAGTCTTGAGCTTGATCCTCCTAGGTCTCCAATTTCAGATAATGAGACCCCATCCAGTGAGAACAAGACTGAGGATCAGAGACAGGTCAGACACAACAGACAGTTTGCTAAGTTCCTCCACTGTCAGTACCAGCAGTAGCAGGAGTAGCCACCAGAGCACCCTGACACCTTGCCACTATAGGCTCATGTGCCTACTCACGATCAACCATGTCCCAGTGCTACAGAGGAGTATGCTTTAGACTAGTGGGGTGACCTCACAGGTGGATATAGCTACTACGGGTTTGGTGGCTATGATTCGTTTAGTGAGGGTGGTTTGCATCCACCTGGTGCTCCACGCTTAGAGGATGAGGATGATGGTGGATAGGATGACGACGATGATGAGGAGTGATCACATCCTCCAGATACAGCTTGCAACCCCGTTGTGCTTAGTATGTCATTGTTGGACCTTTTGTGGTGATGGATGACAAAGGGGGAGAGATAGTGATTAAAGCTTCATGATGCTTCATTTGTTTTAGCTTTTGTACCTGGTGATATGTACTACAGCTGTTGTTTTCTTTGTCTTGAGAGCTTCATTGATGTATCTTTTTGAGTTGAGATAGATTATATGAGCTTTATCTTTGTATCATGTTTGAGATGAGACTTGCGCTCGATGGACTCATGTGACATGATCCTCATCTTGTAATATAATCTATCTTAGTGGTTTGTGGACTTGAGAAAATTTGTGATGAGTGACTTGTGTGTGATATCTTTGTTGTACTTACATTTATAAGGACCATGCATGTTTAGAATGAAAAATGTATGTTGTGATGCTTTTATATTTATTCTTGTGTGATATATCTTGTCATGTGCATCATGGTTTTATTTTGCCACACACACTTGCACTCCACGGATGCAATGATTTAGGGGGAGTCTCCTATATGTTTTAAATATGTGCAATTGGCATTTAAGGTCATTTCGTGAATTCTATTCATAAGCACATATTAAGGGGGAGCCTCTCTTAAATCATTGAACCCAAAAGTTTAAACTCTTATTCTTTTTGTAAGCTTTAATCAAGTTGTCATCAAACACCAAAAATGGGGAGATTGAAAGTGCATCTAGCCCTTTAGTGGGTTTTGGATGATTGAATGACAACATGATTAAAGGTGTAACCCATTCGGTAAAGTGTTTAATGCAAACATAACTCATGCAAGGCTTATTCATTGTGGGATTTCGATGTCTCATATGAAAGTAAGCACGTTGAAAAAGAATTAATGAGACATGAGTGATTGCATATGGAACGGTCTCACTTTTTAGACCTTGCTTTATTGAAAGACAATTATACAAATGATATTAATGAATGATTCAACACCAAGTGTGACTTGATGGCTTGAGATTGTGAAGATAGCAGGGAAAGGCTTCAAGGTACTAAGCAAGGGTGAAGGACAAGCGACGGCTTGGCAACCGAGGAACCTAGCTAGGGTGAAGAAAGAAGTATTTGCATTTAGTCGAGGTACTAATAAAACCATGATGGTCATATTGAAGTGGAGGATCAAATCTTGGATGAATTATTGAAGTGACTTGATACTTTTGGAGTTGACTCACATTTGTTGAAAGGAGTCAAGTCACGTGCTCGAGATGGCTATGCTCAAGGACAAAATTAAAGTTGACATGTTGACACCCTCACTTGATGAAGATTGAGAACTATGACATTCGGTTCGAAGGATTTCAACTTAAGCGGTTCGAATTCCGTTTTCATTTAATCTTGAGTAAATAGGTATGTCGTACTATTAAGAGGGATGCGTCATGTTGATAGATGACTGTTTATAAGTGCTCAAGCCAACTCATGTGAGGTTTGAGTGAGAGAGAGACAAAAGAACTAACTTGGTTTTGTGTGGCTGAGCAACCGAACGCGTCCGGTATGCATACCAGACGTGTCCTGTATTGGCCTGACCTTGCTGACTTCTTTGATGTTCTTGGTTTGGTTTGTCGGGAGTTATGGCATGTATCGGGAGTTTCGGGAGTCAGAAGTTCCGGCAATCATTGGGAGCTCCAACACCTCATAGCGTCACTGACTTAGTGACCTTTGGCGCTTTGCAGGCAATACTACCAGACGTGTCCGGTATTCCAACGGCTACATAACGGCTAGTTTTTGAGTGGGGTCTATAAATACCCCTAAGCCTCCAGCTTTGGAGGCTGCTGATTCTACTGACATTTTTACATGTTTTTGAACCGTGAGAATACTCTCCAACCCTCTCTTAGTGAGTGATTGATCTGATTTGCAAAATCCCTCTTGTGGGTTGAGTGAGATTCAAAATTGAGAGCAAGCCACCTTTGAGCACTTGTGCATATTTGTTGATCTCATGATTTGCATTTGTTACTCTTGAACTCTTTGGTCCTAGACGGCTAGGCATTGCTAGAGAGCACCCAAAAAATTGTGGTGTGCATCGAAAAGTTTGTAACGGTTCGATTCCACTGCCGCAAGGGAAGGGATCTACTAGTGTAAGCAGGAAAATGAGTTGGGAAAAACTCCGGCTAGAGTGACCTTCGTGTGTCCTCTAGAGCAGACCTTCGCTAGGTCGCTCGCAGCCCCCTCAACGAAGAGTAGGATTCGATGGAGTCCGAACTTCGGTAAAACAAATACCATGTCTCGATCTCTCTTTTCACTTGGTATTTGTGATCTTTGTGTGTTGCTTGAGCTTGTCAACAAGTTACTACCAAGTGCCAGCAACTTGGTGTGAAAGGATAAATCGAAAGGAAAAAGTTAGGAGCTGATCTGCACAACCCGTGTACACCGGACACGTCCGGTATTAGGGCCAGCAGCCAACTTATTTATTACTTGCTCTAATCAGGTTGCAGGGTTTTGGCTCATAGCTTTACTTAGTACAACTCATATACTTTGTGGTTGACTCACGAGAGTTTTATTTCTCTAATTTGAAATTTTCGAGTCAATCAGATATTCCTATTCTAATCATTTCCGTATTTTGAAAAGTTAAATTTTTAGAAACGTCTATTCACCCTCCTCTAGGTGGCATCCTCGGTCCTTTCAATGTGTTTAATTCTTGTGCTTATGATGCTAGATAAGCATGTACATTAGGATTCAGGAATTGATAGGGGAGATGGTTGCATAGGTCAGCCAGAAAAACTGCATCATCAATAAGTTTATAGTCATTTGGTTATCATTGAGAGGGAGGTATGAAGAGAGAGAAGGGTGTTTTCCTGAGCATGCTCGCGTCCGCTAGTGACCCATGGGTGACACCTCTGGCCCCTGGTAATGACACAAGAATCCCTGAAGATGAGCAATGTAGTGTGAGAAAACTGGGCAAGGGCACAGGCAAAGGGAAAGAAAAAAAATCGTGGATCACACCATAGCACCCCATCCCCGTTCGGAGCGAGGTCGTGCTAGCGGCCATCGACCTATCCTCTGCCTTCGGCTCCGTCGTCCCCGCCCCAAGGTCATGCGCATTGGAGGCGAGCACCGCCAGCCCTCCCCTTCATCACTGGCTACACCAGACCTGTGCGTCGCCGCTCCTTATCGAGGTCGACTGCTCACCGATGCTCATGTCCATATCTAGGAGGAAGAGGAGGCGGACCAGCCAAGGCCAGGGGCGGGGTGGAGTCTTGGAGTAGAGAAGGGGTGGAGCTGGCATCGGCGGAGGTAGACTCGATGCCGGCTACGGTGGACCCGATGTCGATGCACGCATGGCGAGCAGATCTGTCGTTGCCGCCTGAGCACGCACGAGGGATGATCTGAGGAAGGGCGGCGTGGGATGGGATCAGGGGAGGCGAGGGAGGGACAGAAAGGGCGAGGTGCTGAGGATGGAGAGGGAGGGGGCGACGACGGACACGAGGAGTGGAGGAAGGAGACGGAGACGACGAAGACCTGAGGATGGAGACTCGAAGAGGTGGGGAACACACAGAGCGGCTGATTTGTTTACCGCAGACCGGAGTCCACCCAACAGTAACTCTAATCAGAAATGCTATACAACATATATATTTTAGAAAAAAAAACACATGAATTTTTTCTTCTCTTTTTCCACTGGCTCCGTCCTGTCGGAGCTGCCTCGGGCGTGTACAAGGTGATCCATGTCGCCATGCCATCCTGTGCAGTGACGGCACAGTGCAGTGAACTTGTCCTCACGCGGCATAGTGCAGTCATGTCGCCACGCCGTCCTGCGCAGTGAACTTGATCCATGTCCTCACGCGGCACAGTGCAGTGACGGATGCGGCTCCAGCTTGCGTATCTCCTTATCTACGATTTGTGATTTGTCCTTCTATAGAAAAAAAATTATTTCTTGTGATCTATGGATATGTGGATCTGTGATCTTGTGATTTGTGATTGTCTGGAGATAGAAGAAGGCTAGAGGTAAAAGAAGACTGAAGGCTGTTGGATCTTAATTCTACGGTGCAAAAAATATTCATGTGTTGAAACTACATAAAACACATGGTTGTTGAATAGACAGACTAAACTCTAATATGTGGGAAGCTATGGTTGGTGAACAGTTGCAGAGGCCCTCTCCAGCCTCCAAATAACTTGTGGTTGAGGGAGTATCTTATTTGTGGATGTTCCTTGTTTCCCCTCATAGAGTTCATCTATCTAGCATTCAAAAAAATCTACTCTCAATTGTAAAAAAAAATCTACTCTCCAATCTCCCTATGATTTTAGGTAAAATAAAAGATGCTACTCTCCCCCTTGCGATTTAGGTTAGATTTGAAGTAGGATTGAGAGTTAGGGGGTGTTTGGGACTGCTCCGCTCCATATTTTTCAGCCAAACGGTTTCAGCTCGACGCACTTTGTTCGAGGAAAAATGGTGAAGTTGTAACCTAAAGAGGTGTTCCACAAACTCTAATTTTTTGTGGAGCTGCTCCACGATGGAGTTTGTAGGGCAGAGTTTGTGAATCAGTTCCGAACACCCCCTTAGTAAGTCTAAAATCCATGCTTTCAACACTTATTTTTTCCTCAAACCAACGGAATAGCTCGTCAAAATGGTGACTGTAGAGAGCGTATCAGGCAAAGACAACCTCCCCCATCGCGACGAAGTGCTTGAAACACAATCTGAAGAGTGCGAGAAGTCTAAGGGTATCTATTTGGATGTAGATATTGAGTAGCTGGAATTGAATTAGGTACCAATGCCAAATCATGCTGATATTAGAAATGAGCTACAATTCCAAATCATATGTTTGGATGTTGGAAGAAATTGCTATTGGAATCCAGTGACATGGTAAATACCAAATCATGTTTGGATGTACCAATGCCAAATCGAACGACAAGTCTACGGCGATGGCGGAGGTGTGGGGCGGCTGCGTGGGGATAAGGCCGCTAGCGAGGATGCCGAGGAGCGGTGGTGGGTGGAGGGTGTGGTAGCGGTGGAGGAAACTATGGTATGTAATGACGCGATGGAAGCTGGCGCAAGCGGAGGCGCGGGCGAGGTCCGGTGGAGAGTCAAGGTGGAGGAAGATGTCCCCGAGGGCATCGTCGGCGAGGTCCGCAAGGGATTGGAAGCGGCGCGGAGTTGGCTGCGCATGCCCGCCTCTCATGACCTAGCGCTCGCGTCGCAGCTCGCTTGCCCGGCTCGTGCAGGCACACGCCGCCGTTCGTCCGCGAGGAAGAAGAGGCGCAGCTCAGGTGGAGGTTGATGGAAGCCATGGCAGGGCGGGCCTGGGCTCCTCGACGGCGGCCATGGTGGGTTGGCGCCGGCAGATCGATGGATGGAGGAGCTGGGTTCGCCGCCATCGAAGACGGGGAAGGAGGATGGAGGGAGCTCGAAGAAGGCAGCGTCTCCGGCGAGGGCAGACTGCGAGAGGGCCTCCGCCGGCGAGGGAAGGACTCCTGTTTTTTCGCGACACAGATGAAGCGTTTCAGGTGGGGAAGATTCTCACGAATACAGAAGGGGGGGGGGGGGGGGGGGGGGGGGGGGGGGGGGGGGGCTTGGTATTGTGGGCGGGGCTGAACAGGCAGGCCAAATGTTGTATGGCATTGGAGATCGTTTCCACTCCTGGATATCAAGACCATCCAAACAATGGAATTGGGGTATCCAATACCAATACCAAAGCCTTGAGTCTGAATATCTAACATCCAAACAGGCTATAAATGAAGATCTTCATGTCTCCAGCGGTGTTTTATTTTGTGCCTCCAGCGGTGTTTTATTTTGAAAATTGAAATCTAAAAAAATTCTAAATCAAGAAGAATTGGAGTACGCGTGGAGAACGGGCAGCTTGTCTAGAGATGTCTGATCCGTAGCTTTAAATTCTTACTGATTTAAGGATCCGTAGCAAAAGGAATCCCTATCGCTTGCTATAAGCCATCTCATGTGTCTCCTGGATATTGGCTTTGTTTATCTTTTATCCAATCCAATACAATAATGCTGTTTGGGTTGAGCCTCATGATACACATCAAGTAGTCAACCAATAAACTTCTCTTTTTGTATATATAAAAAAGACATGTAAACTTTTCAGCTACCTATGCAGCTATCGCTTGCACTTTCAACGAGTCTCACATACTCACATGAGAAGATAACTCGACAAACTTGCACAAAATCTAAATGCCTTATCTAGTATGTTACAACCAATGGCAGACTAGGCCATTGTGGCTTGTCTGGAACTGAGGAATCGAAAACACAAGAATAGGATGGAGATGAGATGACAAATCGCAAGAAACATATAGAAGGTGGTGTTTGGAACACAGGAATTAGAACTATAGGAATCTTTGGTGAGCACAAATCCTTTGTTCCTTTCCTTTGTTTTTTGATTCCTACAATTTTCCTTCAAAAATCCTTTGTCCCAAACACCACCGCAATGCTTGATCTAAAGTGAGTGGTGCCATTAATAACAGAAGAATAGCATAGAAGAATTTCATTCGGCGGTATTCACCCTAAAGACGATCACATTCCGCTCCTCTAACTGGTTACTCTGTACTTCTGCAGAAACAAATGTTCCAATTAATTTCATTAGATGGACAATGTTGACAGTAAGAATCAACAGATGAGTCCTATGGAGAGCTGTTACAAAAAATTGTAAGTCAAGTTGCATAAGTTTATCTTCCTCTCTGATGGAATTTGCATAGTATTATGCCTGCTGGTTCACATTGTTACATTGTGTCTGCTAAAAGATTTTATGCAGATAACAACCAGAGCTTATGTCTAACAAGTGAATGTGTTTGAGAAAATGTACCTTGACAGTGTTAAGTAGAACTTTGGCATCGTTGTTGTTGTTGAAGTGATCACGGACAGGCTGGAAAAGTGAAATTAGTGAGTTAAACCTAGTGTGAACCAGGACTGGAAAAAATGCGCAATAATATCTTCTTCCTAGACACATGAAGATCCAGCAATAAACAAGATGGACAAGTTCATCCAAAACTACACTAGCAAGAAACAAGACCGACGATGCAGCAATAAAAACAGCCCACAAATTCATTTTGTCAGGATAGCAGCTATTGCAACTTCAAAGGCATCACAGGGCAAGGCATGAAAAGGGCAAAGATTGTGAATATACAAGTTTCTGACCAGAGAAAGACTAAGATACTATTATATAGAAAAAAAAGTAAGGTCAAGTGAAGTGAAAATTTTACCTGTAAAATTTCATTTATTGCTTTTGCCAGTGCAGGTTTGACATCGGCAGGATGCAAAGCACCAGCCTCGTAATCAGAAATTAGTTCATCCATACTTGTAAATGTCCTGTTTGAAAGCAACCACTTTAGAAGTCCATCAGACATAATAAATCATGTCATGTTGGAAATTCAATAACCTAATTGCTGCATAATTAATTGCAAGACCACATGTGTCAGCCAAATATAAATAATGGTAGCACGTAACTATATTGACGGAAAAAAAATAATTTTAGCAGATGAGATAAAAATATTACTTGTTACCACCATTGCTTTCCTTACGGACGACCTCAAACCTTCCAAACCAAGGGAAAACAATGTATTTAATGTACTCCAAACAAGGATTCCCCTCAACAATTTTGGGAGGGCAAAATGCTTGCTTTATCTTCACATTGACTTGGGCCTGCAACAACAGCAAAGCTTATGAAACTATATTATCCTAGAAAGAAAGAAGGGTACAACACATGCATGATGCTACTTAGCGTTCTATCCTATAGGAATTTTACTATAGGAATTCGATAGGAATTGAGTTGTTGTTATGGTAAGTTAACACGGTTCGTTATTAAACCGTGGATTTGATTCACCAAATCCATCATTATTGTATACTCTTTGATAGATATAGCGCAACCCAAACCAATCCCTAATCTTTATTTTACAATTTTAAAGCTACTATTCAAGATCAAACGTTTAAACAGTCAGGTAATATAGACAAAACAGAGAGCAAAAGCTAAATCCATAAGACAAATTTTAGATTGGAAGACTATTCATGAGCAACAAAAGACACAATCCAAGCAAACTACAGATATAAAGAGAAATGATAATTCAATTCATTAACTCGAATAAGAAAATAAAACACACAGCTAATTAGCATGTAAGACTATGATTAATCAGTTACAGCAACTTTTCATATATTAATGTAAACGGTGCATCACCCCCGTATACATATAGATGAACATAGCTAACAAAAGTCACGAACACCAGATTTTTAATATAGGAAGGATATGAGAAACATATAAAACAACTGTACAACATTGTAGCCAGGCAGTATCCTTCACCATGTTACCATCTCTACTGACCCAAGCAAAATAGAGTTGAACCACTCTTGCGCAATCATTGATGCATAAAGCAATTTTGCATTGGTCTCATCAATATTTTCCAGTAAGCTAATTCCAAATGATAAAGATGGCATTTTACTATTACACTGCATCATTAGGTGTCACAAGAACCAAGAGCAACAAAAGAATGTTGGTGAGGAAGAAAAACATTTCATGAGAAATATATACCTCATCATCTTCCATAAAGATAGCCGAGGATGGATCACTCTTTGACATTTTCTCCTGGCCTTCTTTAAAACCAGGGAGCATATCTGCATTTCAGGTTAAGCAAAAAACACATGCTCCACAAACCAAAAATGAACAATCGCTTGTTATGAACTCCAACACCGTAGACACATGACCATGATAAAAAAGAGAACATGATCAAAATCACTAATCAGGATACGATGTGAAAGAATAATTGGTTTGTTCTTCCTTTTGATGTCATCGCAGTACTCCCTAGCTAGCATATTGACCTTCCTTTGGTCCATCCCCAACTGGCATATGTCAGCCTACAAAAGGAAAATGATAAGGGAAGTGATTTGTATGCAGAATTATTTTTTCTAGATTGAAGGTGTACACATTGAAATATCAAAAGCCTTTCAGTCATCATTATCATCATCATCATCATCATGAGTAAATACAGTCAGAATGGAAATACCAAAAGCCTATTAGAACCCAAAGAGAATTCAATAAAATTTATTTCCAGATACCATGGAATGCAATAGCGCAATAAATACTTGCCTTCAAGAAAAATATATCAGCACATTGCATGCAAGGGTAGAAAATCTGGGCAGCAGTTAAGTCGTCCGACTCACTTCTGCCCATAATTTGGCAGCATCTGCAAGTGAAGGAAAAATAGAATTACTAACACTTCATAATAACCACATAGAGGAGAGAGAACCAACCATTTCTAGTGTTCATGCTCAAGCTTCCAAAGCGAAGAAGGCTTTTAATGGAAACACAACATAAAACAAGCGTGTACTGTACCTCGTTATCCTCTTGACGTTGTTTTTCCGGGCAATGTCCATCACAATTGGCCAGTACTCATGCGCACGGTTGTTGATCTCCTCGGAGGACCACAGGAACTCCACCCCGTCGAGGTTCATCCCAGCCGCTTTCCAAATCTCGATCATGTAGCGCCCGACCGTCTGGATTTTCTTCAGGTCACCTCCCATCTTGTTGTTGAGCTGCGCGAACCAGTCGGCGATCCAAATTTTTACCTTGCACCCGGCCCTGATCATCTTGTTCACGTTGATGGTTTTCACAATGCCCTGGGAATACAAGACAGCGTATGTCACAACTCACAACCAAGTCTGCCTTTGCCTGAATCGTGCAAACTTTTAACATTTTTTTCCTACTATAAATGCCCTGGAGGAGGGGCGGCCGAACCTGAGCGATGTGCATGCGTCCGGAGGGCTCGAAGCCGTCGTAACAGATGGGGAGGGGCTTCTTCTCAAGCAGGTTCCTGAGCTCGTCCTCCTGGATGCACTCCTCCCCGATCCCCCGCAGCAGATCGAACCGCTCATCCAGGGTCATCGCCGCCACGCCCCCCGCCAGATCCTCGGCGGCCGCTGCAGCGGCGGAGGAGGAAGAGGAGGCGCCGGGTGCCGGCGCGGAGTCCATGGAAGCGGCGGTGGAGGAGGAGGAGCAAGGATTCGACGAGGTCGTGCCGGGAGACGGCGAGGAGGGGATGGCGGCGGCGTGTGGGTGTGCGTGAGGACGAGAATGAGATGGCGGCTTTGGGGTGCCGCGAAGGCAGCCAGGGTTTTGCTGCGGAACCGGGCCGCGTCCCCGACAAGCGAGGCCCAGTATCATCGCGGGCCGTTGTTGGTCACGTGTACACCTGTGTTTCTGGTGGACAGAGATTTCAGTAGGCCGTCTGTCGTCTCTGGCAATGCGCTCGTGCAGGCCCAGCCAATTTTTGGTTTACGCCGCCGGTCCTCCGCGCAGGAGGCCGCGGCGTAGGCAAGAGAAGCTCGCGCCGCCTGTTTTGTGCCCCATCACGTACCCCCTCACACTATTTCGGCTGACCATCACGCCCGCACGCAGGAACCCACGTGGGACCCAGCCTGCCCCCGTCGGTGGATGCCATACCGCGGATGCGTCGATCTGAAGTTTAAAAATTTTGAAATTCAAATTTTGTAAATAACCTCGAATGTAGAATTGATCAAAAGTAAAGTTGTAGATCTCGATGAGAACTGCAACTTTGTAGTTGATGACTTTTTTATTTGAAATCATTTGATGTCCCAAAAGTATGGCGGAAGTTTTGACGTTTTGAAATTCAAATTTGTCAAACAGCCTCGGATACCACCAACATCAAAGTTGTAGATCTCGATCAGAACAACAACTTTGTAGTTGATGATTTTTTTATCTAAAGACGTTTAGGATTCTAAATATTCATTTTAAAATCATAAGAAATTTGTACTAAATGAATATACATGCTATATGGACACAAGTGACTTAGGGATGGAGTGGTTAGAGCAGCTATGCATCATAGGTCTCAAGTTCGAATCAGAGCACCGTGTAGCGTGTGGATTTTCACGGCTAGCTGGTGAGGCCTTCCCGGATTTAAAAAAAAACTTCGTTGTTTTTTACTTGATTTTGGAATTTTTGAAAATCCTTATCACCACCGGTGGGGCCTTCCTGCGATTTAAAAAAAAAACTTGCTGTTTTTACTCGATTTTGGAATTTTTGAAAATCCTTATCACCACCGGTTGGTAACACGGATGGGTGGTGATAAGTTTTCATCACCGCCGGTTTCCTAACCGATAGTAATAACAATGGGCATCACCGCCGACTTACACTGCCGAGGGCCAAAACCGGCGGCGATGGGGTCTAGAGCCGGCGGTGAATACCTGTTCTGTAGTAAGAGACCGCCACGTGAGCAGTGATGGTGACAGTAGTGGTAGCGCCGCGTGCGCATGACACGACCATGGGTTCAGGAGCCGTGGCAGGAACCGCATGGCGGTCGAAGTGGCCAGTGCGGAAGCCATCACCGATGACGAGTGAAGCTCTGGACGTACGGGCGTGGGTGGAGGCGGAGCGCGAAGCCACTCAGCCACACCGGCTGCCACAGCTCACTTCATGCGAAGTCGAGGAACCTTAGCAGCGGCAAATGGTGACCTTGCCATTAGCGATGCCATGTGGTGAAAGTGGGCGGTGGAAAAGTGAGATGAGAGGATAAGACAGGTGAGAACTAATAAGATCGGATGGGTATGAGGATATGGGCATCTGAGGAGTATATTTTGTTGAGCAACACGAACGACTGTGCAGTGTTGGGCCGTTCGGACGGACGTCGAGGCCCACTAACGTGGGTCCGGGATGCCCTGCCCACAGAATTTCCGTTTGATTTTTCATCGGCTTTATTTTTGATGAGAAAGCTCGAACCATCCGGATGAGAATGTTAACTTATTGGGTCACAACGGCTGTCATTATAGTATAAAACTAGAAAAATAATACACAGTGTTGCCGCACGACCTCGTGCAAGAGTAGCCGTGTCGGGCCATCTATGTAGAAGGCCGTGCAATTGATCTCATTGTTGCCTAGTAGGATTTGCTGGTAGTATGTAGTATATCACTTTTTTTTAGAAGAAGAAATTTTTATTTTGGTCTCTGCAAGAGGTTTGCCAATAACCAATTCTTATTATAGCTTCAAACACTGGTTATATTTTTAAAAGCTCACAAAAAATGAAGCCAAACAAGCGAGCGTCTATCTAAGCAATAATCTTTTAAAAGGTGACCACACATGCTCGTAGAAGACCTCTATAGTTAAAGTCTCCAATGTGCGGCGGGCCTCTTTCAAAGGTGGTATGTTGCTCTCCTTTTTCAGGATACTCCAGAAACGAGTCTAATAAGTTGCCTTAAAAATAACCCGCAAATAAGAGTATAATATTTTTTTTTGTCAAAAGTCACGTCATTTCTATGGAGCCAAATTGTGGCAGAACCGTCTGAAATAACGTACTTACAGATACGCTCGTCTTCCACCAGACACTAAGTACCCTGAAAGCAAGCTACAGCGAGCGGTATCCATCGGGCACATCCCAAGGGAGAACCCGAAAGATCCACATTTTTTTCCCAAGGCTCCAATAATGAGAGCGAGTTATAATACTTAATACATTTCATACATCCAGAGTTTATAAAAATTACATTATTACATTTCCAAAGTCAGAGTGCGGAATATTAAACAGCGGAATTAAAAGTAAACATCTAGTGATAAAGAACGAGGATCCGTCTGTGCCCACCAGAAGAATCCTCCACACAAAGGTGCTTTTTCAAACATTACCTGCAACAGGGGTAAATAAACCCTGAGTACACAATGTACTCGCAAGACTTATCCGACTAGTGGGAATAATTTTCCCAACTCCAAGGAATATGATAAACTTTATGGTTTTCTGGTTTTCTTTTCGCAGAAAGCAATACTAATAGTGAGTCCTTATTGATGTTATTATTAATAGTCGTATTAGTTTATTAACTATCCATTCTATGTAAGCACATGTTCTACTTTCAAGCAAGAGTTGAGCAATCAGTTTCATTTCATCACCTTCCATCTTTCAGTTCTTACTACGATGCTAGAGTTAAGACAAGCCGTACCGACTCGGCGGCGATTTGCGAATCAATGTCCCCAGCTGGGTACCCTAAAAATGCACGCCCCGCTTGTATCCCAGGCACAAGCAGGACCAACCCATCGCCCTCCTGTCAAGGGGTCCAGGTCCGCGTCGAAACTTGGACTCCAAGCCCTCGCTTCTAAGTCCCGGACTTAGTGCGGTGCAAGGACCTCCACCATCCCCGCCCCCAATCAGTCGGTCCGGAAAGAGCCGGAACCCACGACAAGAGAGCAGCAAGTCTTCCCTACACCCATACCTAAGTGTGTGCTCGAGATAATAGATCTATGACTTGCCTAGCATCCATTGCAACAGACGGTCCTTAACCAACACAAACAGGGAAAAAGTATAACCAAGCCATGCCCTGTTGGCCGCAGGACACAACCCCTTACACCCACCAGTACCCAAACCACATCCCTACCCAGTCACCACTTTTTCTTTTCACCATTTTATCATGAGTGATCATAATTATCACCTATTGTGAGTAACGGCAGGTTACTCACGCTACCGAAATCATGAGTATAGCAGCTACTCGGCCTGTACTAGTAGGACTCATAGGTAGATATATTTATGCATATAGTTTCCATAAAATACCTGAAACGTAAATGCACATCATATATATATATATTCAGTGATCAGTAAAAATATGGGTTATGCACCGGGGCTTGCCTTGGGTAGGCGGCGGGTCAGTAAAGTCAGCACCAAAAGGCTCCGGGGCTCCCTCCTGCGCGAGGATCTCCTTCTCGTACTCCTCAATGACCTCTTCGTAATCTTGTTTGTCCACAGGCACGAACTCTATCAACTCGTGATTTACATACATGAAATGATGTTGCAACACTTAATAATATGGCAACATCAGCTCTAAAAATAAATACATCTGGCAAGTTACTAAGCTAGTCCTACCAGCTAAGGTACTAAGTTACCTACTATTACTACTAACAAGTATGAAGCATGACATACATTATCATGGCAACTAAAGGTATTCTTACTCCTAATACCGATTTACTCTATATATGATGAAACAAGAATAATAGCTACTCTATTTATCAACCTACTCTAGGGCTACAAAATTTACAGCAAGTACATAATAATCTAATGAGCCTATTGTAAAAGTTTCGTGGCTAAAGCTATCACTAATTTGCCACAAAAATTCCTACAAATATTAATGTACATAATACTAAGCTCTCTAATTTGAATTTATAAACCTACCATTATCATAGCTAACTGTAATCTAACTACACTAACAGGTATATGACATTTTTGTGAACCTAACAAACTTGGTTTCACTATTTTTGGACATCTATAAGATTTACTATAAATTATCAAAGTTCAGCTCAAAACTAAATTGAATAAGTCTTTACTACTTCAATGGAAATTGAAAAACTAAATTGTACCGCGCAGCCCGCGAGCGGGCGGCTCGGCCCAACCCGGCGCAACGCGTGTGCGCCCGTGCTGCACCGCAGGGCCCACGCGGGGCGCGGCCTGATCCGCGCAATGACGGCCCGTGACGGAAGGACCCGCGCGCTGGCCATCTTACAAAAACACCCTCGACCTTTCCGGTAATAATGCAAGTACTAAGAACACTATTTTGCCAGTCTACGATTACTCAAAACAGTCCCTAGAATATGCTATCTTTGCAATGGCGATACCCCTAGGGCACCCGCGCACGCACCAACGCGGCGACGCTGGCACCGGCTGTTATGCCAGCCACATCAGCTGTTCCCCGCCCTAACTACGGAGCCGATACCTACCTGGGAGTGAACACGAAGAGCTAGGCGAAGAAAGCACGAGCTGGGATGCCACAGCAAGGCCGGACCACGGTGGCGGAGATCCTACAACCATGGCAGTGGCGTTTTGTTGAGTCACAACAATGCCGGAGAAATTAGGCTAGCTAGTGAGCTTAAGGAACTCACCATGGAATTAACACGGGCTGCACTGGATAGGGGCTGGCCTTCGACGTAGGCCGACTCGGTCTTATCGACCTGGCAGATGGTAGCTCTAAATTAGAGCACGGTGCGGCGAGACTCGCTGCAAGGTGGGGTCGGGTGGCTGGCTGGCTACTCAGCGGAGCCGAGGACGGGGTTAATTGGATTGCGGTGCCTCCACCACGGTGAATTGAAGGGAGCAGGTCCATCGGCCATGGCGACAATGGTGACAGGGGAGGACAGGTGAGGCTAAGCTCTTTGCTGCCGTGGCGTGACACGGCTGCCAATCGGTGTACAAACAAGTACCACTACAGGACGACGGGGAATTAGCCAAACACGCTCATGACAATGGGGAACAGCAAAACGTGCTCCAGACGGCTGGCTGCACTACCTAACACGCAAGCTGACAGTGGCTCGGTCCTTTGCGCCGCAGTGGACTGTGCTGGCTAGGGAGAGGCTTCCACATAGCATCGCATCAAGCTCAGACATGATGGCAGAGGCGGGCGGGGCAAGCTCACGCGTGTGCAGCTCTAAAGGTCAACAGCAGTAGTGGCCGCATGGCTACGGCGGTCGGAGTGTAGCGCGACCGGGCCACAGCGCGATGCGATAGTGGGCATCAGTGGCACCACGCGACAGCAGCCGAGCTGGCCAAGCCACAGGCTAGCCAAGGATGGCCACACGCACAAGGTCCCATGCAGGCAAGCATGAGGCCGCAGGGTGATTCAGGCAGACGTGACGGCCGTAGAGTGGCTGGGCTCGCCAGGCGCGACGTGCGCGTGTGGCGTGAGACGCTTGGTAGAGCACGATCACGGCGGTGCAGGTGACGGTGGCCAGAGGTAGGCCCAGGCAGAGGTGCGTGCAGCGTGCTAGGACGCAGCAACGACGGTGCAGCCTGCAGCGCAGGGCCAGCAGCAGGGCCGGTCAGCGCAGTGGCCAGCGCGTGGCGCACGCGTTGGGCAGCAGGCACGGCGACGACGAGTGCCGGCGTGGTGATTGCGCCTAGACGCTGCAATTGACCAGGAAAAGTGACTTGCACGCTTTTTAAAGCTACCCAAAAACCCAACTCGACGATCCAGTTGTTAAACCAAATATTTTACGCTCGAGATGGTATATCAAGCGACTAAAACAAACCCTTAAACCGTGCCACTACCTAACCCGATCCTCCTATAAAAATTGTCGAACTCAGCTTCGTCGACCCATTTTCAGACTTATGAAAAGTGACTAAGTTTCGATCGGTTTTGCGTCAACTTCGATTTCCAGGCTACCAATTAAACTAGCTAGTGACTCTCGTTCTCGACCGCGAGTATTTCACCGTCACCTACAAAGCTTGTACTACGAACTTTATCAAAGTTTCGCATATGTGTTCTATAGCATTTTCGTTCAATAAAAATTCGTTTAGAACGCTAATTGATACAACGCGACATGAAATGTAACATTCGTTTCATGTTTTTCGATGAACGTTTCAAGTTATGTATATTGCTTTACACTCTATAATTCATATATGTACACATAGGTATGATGCTCATGCAGTGTTTTAGCAAAAAGTTGTACAGTGTAACACCGAGGGTGTTACAAATCTACCCCCCTAAAACAAAATCTTGACCCGAGATTTCATGTGCATAGTGTGGGAAGGAGATAGGAAGTACATTTCAATGTAACATCTACTCATCAGAACCAGAGAGAAGGTGGTGGTAATACTTCAATATATAGCTCTCTTGTTCCCATGTGGCCTCATCCTCTGAATGGTTTTGCCACTACACCTTGTAGAACTTTACCACACTGTTCCTTATCACTCTTTCTTTTTCATCCAGGATTTTGACAGGGTGCTCAACATAAGTCAAATCTGGCTAGAGGGGAAGTCCTTCGATTTCCACAGCTTCATTAGGAACCCGCAAACATTTCTTCAATTGAGATACATGAAATACATTGTATACCACAGATAAAATATCGGAAAGCTGTAGACGGTAAGCAACTAGGCCACACTGCTTCAAAACTTTGTAAGGACCCACGTATCGGGGAGCTAGCTTGCCATGGATACCAAACCGATGTACCCCTCTCATAGGAGACACCTTGAGGTACACATAATCCCCATCTTCAAACTCCAAGGGCCTTCTTTGCTTGTCCGTATAGGCTTTCTATCGGCTCTGAGCTGCCTTCAAATGACTCTGAATAATAACGACTTGCTCTCGAGCCTCCTTGATGAATTCTGGTCCAAAGTATCCACGGTCTCCCCCTTCAACCTAGTTAAGTGGTGTCCTACACTTTCTTCCATATAGAGCTTCAAATGGTGCCATGCAGATGCTTTCTTGGTAGCTATTATTGTAAGAGAATTCGGCTAACTTCAGGCATTCATCCCACTTCTTAGGAAAAGAAATGGTACAAGCTCTCAACATATCCTCGAGCACCTGGTTCACCCTTTTGGTTTGGCCATCAGTCTGAGGGTGATAGGCTGAACTACAGAGGAGACTAGTTCTAAGACACTCCTAGAGTTGCTCCCAGAAGCGAGAGACAAAAACTGACCCCCTATCAGAGATGATAGTAAGGGGAACTTCGTGTAGGGTCACAATCCGGTCCAAGTACAACTCGCATACTTTCTGGCAGAATATGTGTAATTCACTGGGATAAAATGAGCTAACTTGGTAAGGCGATCCACAATGACCCAGATAGAGTTATAGCCCTTAGATATGCGGGGTAAACCCACAATGAAATCCATGGAAATATCTTCCTATTTCCACACAGGAATGGGCAAGGGTTGCAAATATCCTGGAGTACGCATATGATCTGCTTTAACTCTCCCACAAGTGTCGCACTCCACGATGTATTGGGTGATGTTTTGCTTCATGTTAGACCACCAATACAAGTGGCGTAGATCATGGTACATCTTGTTGCTGCCAGGATGAATAGACAACTTCGAATGATGGGCTTTACTCAAAATCTTCTTTCTCAGCTCCTCATTGGATGGAACCACCAGTCTATCCTTGTACCTCACTACACCATGCTCATCAATACTAAATTGAGGACCACGCCCTTCGTCAATCAATTTCCTGATGTGAGGAATTTCTTCAAGGTCTTGCCTTTGCTCCAGAACAATCTACTCAAGCAACTCCAAGGTCAAGGCAATGTGAGCCAGCACTTCTACATGGTTGAGAGACAAAGGTGTTTCCTCAACCTGATGTGACTTTCGGCTCAAAGCATCAGCCACTACATTGGCCTTTCCTGGGTGGTAATGCACCTCCAAGTTATAATCCTTAATCAATTCCAACCATCTCCTTTGCCTCATATTCAATTCGGACTGAGTGAAAATATACTTGAGGCTCTTATGATTAGTGAAAATATGTACTTTGTTACCCAACAGATAGTGCCTCCAAATCTTTAGAGAGTGGACCACAATAGCTAGCTCTAAATCATGGGTGGGGTAATTTACTTCGTGCTTTTTTAGTTGGCACGAAGCATAAGCTATCACACGCCCACCTTGCATAAGCACACATCCCAACCCCATCTTCGAGGCATCACAATATACATCAAAGGGTCTGTCAATATCTGGTTGGGCCAACACAGGAGCAGTGGTCAGAAATGTCTTTAGAGCTTGGAAGACTTCTTCACAGGCTAGGCTCCAGTCAAACTTGGTTTCTTTTTAGAGTAGCTTGGTCATCGGTTGAGCTATCTTGGAAAAATCCAGAATGAAACGCCGATAGTACCCAGCTAGACCAAGGAACTAACGAATCTGGTGCACAGACTTAGGAGACTTCAAATTCAGTACATTTTGCACCTTGTTGGGATCTATAAAAATGCCATCAGGTGTCAACACATGCCCCAAAAACTGCACTCGATCTAACCAGAATTCACACTTGTTGAATTTAGCATGCAACTTGTGTTCCCTCAATCGAGCCAGTACTATCCGAAGGTGTTGGGCATGCTCTTCATCATTCTTAGAATATATCAAGATATCATCAATGAATGCCACCACAAACTTGTCTAGCTCCGGCATGAAAACTGAATTCATCAGGTACATGAAGAAGGCAGGAGCATTGGTGAGACCAAAAGACATTACTAGGTACTCATACAGCCCATATCTAGTAGAAAAAGTTGTCTTTGGTATATCATGTGGTCTGATCTTGATCTGATGATAGCCTGAATGGAGGTCAATCTTTGAGAACACCTTGGCACCAGCTAGCTAATTGAACAAAGTATCTATGCGGGGCAAAGGATACTTGGTCTTAATGGTTACCACATTAAGAGGGCAGTAATCCACACACATCCGAAGGGTGCCATCCTTCTTCTTCACAAAAATGGTTGGGCAACCCCATGGTGAAGAGCTAGGCCAGATGAAACCCTTTTCCATCAACTCTTCCAGCTGCTTCTTCATCTTAGCCAATTCCTTTGGAGCCATGCGGTACGGGCGTTGGGAGAGAGGAGCAGTACTAGGCTCTAGCTCAATGGAGAATTCTACCTCTCTGTCCAGTGGCAACGCATGTAGATCTTCAGGAAATACATCCAGAAACTCGCATACCATAGGAATGGAGGTAAGATCAGGAGAGGCTTCAGCATGGGCAGCAACAGGTAAGACTAGATCTGAGGGTACAAGAAGAGACATCCTATCCTAAGAAGAAGGAAGCCGTAACTCCACACTTCTCCACTTCATATCCAAGACTACCCCATATACCCGCAACCAGTTCATTCTAAGAATAGTATCAATGCCTTGCCCAGGCAGTACCATGAATTGTAGGCGGTAAGTGTGGGTGGCTAATACCAAGCTTACTGTGTCCGTTTGGGTATTGATGCACATCTACGAACCCGGAGTACGAATTCTATAGGCATATGGTATAGCCATAAGAGATATGTTGTGCCGGTCTACAAATCCCATGCTCATGAATGAATGTGATGCACTAGAATCAAATAACACATAAGCTGGATGAGAATCGATGGTGAACATACCAGTCATCAATGGTTCCTGCTGCAATATCTACTCAGCATCCGTGAAATTCACCTGTCCGGATCAGCTGGCTGGCACTTTCCTCTTGATCACTGTTCACTTGACTAGTCTGGAGTTCGCCGATGGTTGAGCAGACTGGGCTGGCTGGTTCTGGGGACACTCTCGGGCATAGTGGCCATCCTTGCCACATTTGAAACAAGCATCAGGCTTGTTCCCTAATCCTTGGTGAGGTGGGACCTACTACCCCTGAGGCTGCTGGGGTTGCACCTACTGAGTGGGTGCATGGTACTACGTGGAAGAAGTCTAAGAAGTATGCTGGGGCTGCCGAAACGAAGGCCCACCTGATGACTGACAGGGCACTCATCGGACAACCTGAACTTTCTGAGTATGAGGGTGGCTAGAAGACCCCGTAGCCACCCGCTTCCTCTTCCACTCTACCTAGGAATCCCACTGCAAGCCCTCCATGGCGATGGCAGCATTTATCATTGCCCCAAAGGTCTGATAGTTCCCAGTATACAATTTATCCTGAAGGCTGCAAGAGAGGCCACGATAGAAGCGGTCCCTCTTCTTCTCGTCAGTGTCAACATGAGTGCTGGCATACTGGGACAAGTGATTGAACTTATTGACGTAATCCATCACTATCATACTCCCTTGACGAAGGTCCAAAAACCCAGTCAGCTTCCTGTTGAGCACACCGGCAGGAATATAGAACTCCTGGAATGCTACGGTGAACTCCTGCCAAGTCACCTGATGATCTGGCTGCTACATGGCATTGAAGGTATCCCACCATGCACTCACGGACCCCAATAGCTACTGCACTGCAAAGCGCACTATCTGCTCATCGGCCACGTTGAGCAACAAAAACTTCTGCTCCAGAATGCGAAGTCAGTGCTCTACATCCAGGGGCTCAGCTGTCGGTGTGAAAGTGGGTAGGTGAGTCTTGAGGAAATCCTGATAAGAGGAGGGTCCCTCAGGACGGCGGGCACCACCCCTGTTCCCACCATTTCCTCTGTGTCCTCCATGAGCGAAGCCAGCGACCGCCTGTGCCATTAGCTCTATGGCCCGGGCTGACTCACGGCGAGCAGCCATCAATTCCGCCATCATCTCCGCATGAGTCATCGGAGGCGGCGGTGGCGGAGGAGGAGGAGCCAAAAGTAGAGCCTCATGTCTCTCCCCGCCGTGCTCATTGGCCGTCCACTTTCCCCTTGGCCTTCGTCAAGACCATGAGCCGCCCCAGCACTGGTGCTCCCGCGTCCGGACCTTAGATTCATCTATAAGAGATAGGAACCATCCATTTAGAACAACCTTCCCGATCAGAAGAAAAGGATTAGAGAAATGACAAGACCTTTATTAAAGCATTCTTTTAGTTAATCCTATAAGTTTACGAATCTAAATTACACGTGTAGGGGGACTTTAGTTTAAGTAAGATTCTATTATCATGATGCATGTATCGGCGTGTACGCTCACTCAAGCCGGAATATAGCGACATTCATAAAATTTCAGCACATCGCACACTCACTTTCTGTATGCTAAGTGATTTCTTACGCAACGTAAGTCAGTGTACCTGTAGAAAACTGATTAGATAAACTAGTGCCGCTATCCTAGATAGACCATATTGCTAGGGCTTATACTTATTTAGATAATTTTATCGCATCCTACTTTTCGCAAAACTTTTGTTGGTCAAATTTTTAAGTTTTTGGAAAAGAGTGATGAACTCGTAACCCATTATTGGCTCTGATACCAACTGTGGTAGAACCGCCTGAAATAACGTACTTACGGAGAAGCTCATCTTCCACCAGACACTAAGCAACCCAAAAGCAAGCTACAGCGGGTGGTATTCGTCGGGCACACCCCAAAGGAGAACCCGAAAGATCCACATTTTTCCCCAAGGATCCATAAATGAGAATGAGTTACAATACTTAATACATTTCATACATCCAGAGCTAGGTACCCCAATAACACACGCCCCGCTTGTACCCTAGGCATAAGTAGGACCAACCCATCATCCTCCTGTTAAGGGGTCCAGGTCCCCGTCCAAACTTGGACTCCAAGCCCCCGCTTCTAAGTCCCAGACTTAGTGCGGTGCAAGGACTCCACCATCCCTGCCCCCAATTAGTCGGTCCAGAAAGAGCCGGAACCCACGACAAGAGAGCAATAAGTCTTCCCTGTGCCCATACCCAAGTATGTGCTCGAGATAATAGATCTGTGACTTGCCTAGCGTCCATTGCAACGACCGGTCCTTAACCGACACAGATAGGGAAAAAGTATAACCATGCCCTGTTGGCCACTGGACCCAACCCCTTACACCCACCAGTACCCAAACCACATCCCTGCCCGGTCACCACTTTTTCTTTCCACCATTTTATCATGAGTGATCATAATTATCACCTATTGTGAGTAACGGCAGGTTACTCATGCTACCAAAATCCTGAGCATAGCAGCTACTCGGCCTATACTAGTAGGACTCATAGGTAGATATATTTATGTATGTAGTTTCCATAAAATACCTGAAACATAAATGCACATCATATATTATTCAATGATTAGTAAAAATATGGGTTATGCACCGAGGCTTGCCTTGGGCAGGCGGCGGGTCAGCAAAGTCAGCACCAAAAGGCTCTGAGGCTCCCTCCTACATGAGGATCTCCACCTCGTACTCCTGAATGACCTCTTCGTAATCCTGTTCGTCCATGGGCACAAACTCTACCAACTCGTGATCTACATGCATGAAATAATGATGCAACACTTAATAATATGGCAACATCAGCTCTAAAAATAAATACATGTGGCAAGTTACTAAGCTAGTCCTACCATCTAAGGTACTAAGTTACCTACTGTTACTACTAACAAGTATGAAGCATACTGTTACTACTAACAAGTATGAAGCATGACATACATTATCATGGCAACTAAATGTATTCTTACTCCTAATACCGATTTACCGTATATATGATGAAACAAGGATAATAGCTACTCTATTTATCAACCTACTCTAGGGCAACAAAATTTTCAGCAAGTACATAATAATCTAATAAGCCTACTATAAAAGTTTCGTGTCTAAAGCTATCACCAATTTGCCATAAAAATTCCTAGAAATATTAATCTACATAATACTAGGCTCTCTAATTTGAATTTATAAACCTACTATTATCACAGCTAACTATAATCTAACTACACTAATAGGTAGATGGCATTTTTGTGAACCTATCAAACTTGGTTTCACTATTTTTGGACATCTACAAGATTTACTACAAATTATCAAAGTTCAGCTCAAAACTAAATTGAATAAGTCTTTACTACTTCACTGGAAATTGAAAAACTAAATTGTACCGCGCGGCCCGCGAGCGGGCGGCTCGGCCCAACCCAGTGCAACGCGTGCGCGCGCGTGCTGCACCGCGCGACCCACGCGGGGCGCGGCCCGGTCTGGGCGACGACAGCCCGTGATGGGAAGGACCCGCGCGCGCCGGCCATCTTACGAAAACGCCCTCGACCTTTCCGGTAATAATGCAAGTACTAAGAACACTATTCTGCTAGTCTACGATTACGCAAAATAGTCCCTGGAATATGCTATCTTCGCAACGGCGATACCCCCCGGGCACCGACATGCGCACCGGCGGTTACGCTGGCCACATCAGCCCTTCCCCGCCCTAACTACGGAGCTGATACCTACCTGGGAGTGAACGCGAAGCGCTGGGCGAAGGAAGCATGAGCTGGGATGCCGCAGCAAGGCCGGACCATGGTGGCGGAGATCCTGCAGCCACGGCGGTGGCGCTCCAGTGAGTCACAACAATGCCAAAGAAATTGGGCTAGCCAGTGAGCTCAAGGAACTCACCACGAAACCAATCGAGGCAGTGGTTCGACCGGAGACGGCCCAAGCCGAGCTGGCCGTGTGCGCACGGACGGTGCGGCGGCGCACGGCGGTGGCAAGGCTGCATCAGGGAAAGGTGGGCGGCGGTAGCGATTCGGCAAGGGTGCGTAGGGTGATTAGCAGGTGGAGGCGAAGCTAGAGGTGCAAGGAATTGACACGGGCTGCACTGGATAGGGGCTGGCCTTCGATGCAGGCCGACTCAGTCTTATCGACCTGGTGGACGGCAGCTCCAAATTAGAGCACGGTGCGGTGAGACTCGCTACAAGGTGGGGTCGGGTGGCTGGCTGGCTACTCAGCGGAGCCGAGGACGGGGTTAATTGGATTGCGGTGCCTCCACCACGACGAATTGAAGGGAGCAGGTCTATCAGCCATGGCGACAACGGAGACAGGGGGGACAGGTGAGACTAAGCTATTTACTGCCATGGCGTGACACGGCTGCCAATCGGTGTACAAACAAGTACCACTACAGGACGATGGGGAATTGGCCAAACACGCTCAGGACGGTGGGGAATAGTAAAACGTGCTCCAGACGACTGGCCGCACTGCCTAACACGCAAGCCGATGGCGGCTTGGTCCTTTGTGCCGCAGTGGACAGCGCCGGCCAGGGAGAGGCTTCCACATAGCATCGCATCAAGCTCAGACGTGATGGCAGAGGCAGGAGGGGCAAGTGCACGCGTGTGCAGCTGTGAAGGTCAACAACAACAGTGGCCACACGACAGTGGCGGTCGGAGCGCAGCGCGACCAGGCCACAGCGCGATGTGACGGTGGGCATCAGTGGCACCATGCAACAGTAGCCGAGCTGGCCAAGCCACATGCTAGCCAAGGATGGCCACATGCACATGGTCCCATGTAGGCGAGCACGAGGCGACAGGGCAGTTCAGGTGGGCGCGACAGCGGCGGCGGTAGAGTGGCTGGGCCCACCAGGCGCGACGTGCGCGTGCGACGTGAGATGCTTGGCTGAGCGGGGCCATAGCGGTGCGGGTGATGGTGGCCAGAGGCAGGCTCGGGCAGAGGTGCGTGCGGCGTGCCAGGACGCAGCAATGACGGCGTGGCCTACAGCGCGGGGCCAGTGGCAGGGCCGGCCAGTGCCGTGGCCCACGCGTGGCTCACGCGTTGGGCAGCAGGCGTGGCGACGATGAGTGCCGGCGCGGTGATTGCGCCCAAACGCTGCAATTGACCAGGAAAAGTGACTTGCATGTTTTTTAAAGCTGCCCAAAAACCCAACTCGACGATCCAGTTGCTAAACCAACTATTTTACGCTCGAGATGGTATATCAAGCGACTAAAACAAACCCTTAAACCATGCCACTACCTAACCCGATCCTCCTATAAAAATTGTTGAACTCAGATTCGTCGACCCATTTTCAGAGTTAAGAAAAGTGACTAAGTTTCGATCGGTTTTGCGTCAACTTTGATTTCCAGGCTACCAATTAAACTAGCTAGTGACTCCTGTTCTCGACCGTGAGTATTTCACCATCACCTACAAAGCTTGTACTATGAACTTTATCAAAGTTTCGCATATGTGTTCTATAGCATTTTCGTTCAATAAAAATTTGTTTAGAACGCTAAGGGATACAACACGACATAAAATGTAACATTCGTTTCGTGTTTTCCGATGAACGTTTCAAGTTATGTATATTGCTTTACACTCTATAATTCATACATGTACATGTAGGTATGATGCTCATGCAGTGTTTTAGCAAAAAGCTGTACGGTGTAGCACCAAGGGTGTTACACAAATAGACCATAAAATTATACTTATTCCCACGCAAATTAGAGAACGCATATGTTGGCCACAATCTAGAGGAGGCTGCAATCCAAATGCCATAGTAAAAACTCTCTAGACAAATCTCGTGACATGGCAATAAAAAAATGTTGGATGGTTTCCTTGTCACAAAAACAACATCGATCATCTCCTTTCCATCGTCTTCTTAATAAATTGTCTTTCGTTAAAATTACCTCTTTTAGTAAGAACCAAATGAAAACCTTGATTTTAAGGGGTATTTTCAACTTCCATATTGATTTGCTTAGAGGCAATGCAATTTGTTGTAGTATATCACTAACAACACCGGAACATAAGATGTAGTCTCACACACAATTGGGACAGAGATGCCATAAACAATTTTTTAGCTTTAAGTTTATCTGAATGATACTTTTCTGATGTTAAGATGGTTTGAAGTGCAAACAATGTGAGGGCTAAGATGCTATTGTTGAAACTGAAATGGTGAGTGGTAGTAACAAAATGTAACCGGTACATCTAAGGAAGAACAATAGGCACATATTGTAGAGTTTTCGTTTGATATACTAGTGGATATGATCTTTGATTTATGGGTTGTCACTACTACACAAAATCTTTTGCACAGCGTTTCCAAAATAGCCTCGGAGGCGGGCGGCCCATTTGCCTGCCTCGGTTATTCGAGGCAGGGCAGCCGGGCCAGCGACCGCCTCGGTTAATGCTTAACCTAGGCGGACATTGTAACGTAACCTCCTCGATTAATATCGATTAACCGAGGCGGTTGTCCTAACTCAACCGCCTTGATTAATATATTTACCGAGGCGGTTGACTTAAAACAACTGCCTCGGTTAATCAAACTTAACCCAAGCAGGCTTTTTAAGGCAACCGCCTCCATAAATGCATTAACGGAAGGCCCGCCTTGGAAAATACTAGCCCAGCAGGCAGCCCATCTCGGCCCATTATAACGCTCATCGTATATAAACAAAAGCTAGGGTTTCATTCACCCTTATCAACACACACTCTCTCTCTTAGCCTTCTCCCTCCCTCCCTCAGATGGTGCACTCAACGTCTCGACCCCACTCTCCCTCTCTCCCTCAGATCGACGGCATTGCGCACCCGTTCTCCCTCCCTCTCCTGGCGTGACAGCGGCGGAGGCCTTGCCCGGGAGCGTGGCAGCGACGGTGTCCTCGCGCGCGGGCTCGACGGCGGAGGGGGCGTCCTCGTGCACGGGCTCGATGGCGGCAGTGGTGGCGTCCTCGTGCACGGTCCCGGCGGCGGCGGCGGCGGAGGCCTCGTGCGCGGGCGTGGCGGCGGCGGAGGGGGCGTCCTTGCGCGCGGGCTCGACGCCTGAGGTGGCGTCCTCGTGCGCGGGCTCGGCGGCGGTGGCTCTCCTTCGAGCTCCTCCTTTGCGCGGCGAGCTCCTCCTTCAAGCGGCGGCGGCAGCGGCGAGATCGAGGTCCTCCCGGCGCGGATCGACCTCCTCGGCACGGATATGGGAGTTGCGACTCCCCGAGTGGAGGATTCGGTGGAGGGCGGCAGATCTGCGAGTGGCGACTCCCCGAGCGACGGATCTGGTGGAGGGCGCTGGCGCTGCGGTTCACGATGGAGGAAACGGGCTCACTGATGGGCTCAGAAACGGGCTCACTGGCTGGCTCTGGGTTTTTTTTGTTTTTTTAATCCATTAACCGAGGCAGACATTTGTAAGGCGCCCGCCTCGGTTAAACGTTGAACCGAGGCGGGGAAGGCAACCGCCACCGTAGTTCACGGATTAACCGTGACTTTGGACGGAGGCGGTTGCCTTTGCCCGCCTCGGAAAATAAAAAGTGCCCTCTGTTAAGTTTATTGTAGTAGTGTGTACCTCCGGTAGTTGTTGCCATTGGGGAAAAATTGTATTGCATTAACGAATGGAAATGGTGAAAGCTTTTTGCTAACTTGTTGAATTGTAAGTAACATTGCATGTATGATGCAAATTCTCGCAAATAAACCGAAATGTTAACTATATAAAATTATAAATGATACTGGAGTTCGTAGTATCACATAAAGAGAAGCAAATCTTAACTTTCATATATGACATAAATGATCTGCCATCATCCTAATCAGTCATATTCATGAGATCAATCTGAAAATTTATACCTAAGTCAAGAAACGAGTGGCACCTGCTGCTTCAACATGAGTACAACTACTCCCAGCAAGAACAAGTTGCACAATTATCAAATTAGCAGCCATCAGAGCAACAACATCATTAGCATCAGCATGTGGTAATTAAGATTGAAATTTAAGAAGTCAATGGGTTTTTTGCTCCTCGCACGAATGCCTTCTAATACTAGTTTAAATATCTTAAGAATATATGCAGAATATAAATAATATAAAGAAGAAGAGAATTCGACAATTACAAATTGTCTGCTACTAAAGAAATAAAAAATGATGGTAAATATGGCACAGTTAAGTATTTATTGATTTTGGTAAAATGTAGGCAATAGTGTAGTCCTGTGTCAGCTTAGGTAGATAGTAAAGTACCACTGTTGATACAAGTGGACCTAGTAATGAATCAATCAAAAGGTACGAGGCTGGTTTTATTCCTGAATCTTGTTCAGAGAGATATATTAGTGTACACGATGTGTCTATTCTGGCCAAGACCATGCATATTATTAGTGTACGAAGACCTGACGAGGACAAAACACAACTAGTATTATTACAGGATGAACCGTTGATGGCACATTTGATTGAGAACATCAACTTCTATTCCGATCCTGCACTAATCCATTGCATTACATGGATGATACATCACTTGAGCGCATGGTAAGCTCCACATCCGGCAATGCCGCCTAGCGGAGGAGCAACTATGTAGATCCAGATCTTGGTGTACGTCCCCGTGGCGATCGCCGTTCCCAGCGTTCTCGACGGATTCATCGACGCTCCGGTCGACTCCCTGCTCATATTGAGCCAACACATACATAGTTAAACATTTCAATTCATTGGAAACCTTATTAGTTACTCGATCGAGAAATACTAAAGCAATATTGGATCGAGGATTTATCCGTTGCACGTACCCGGAGATGAGAGTGCTCATCATCACTGCCGCCGCAGCTCCCACTGCTATCAATTCTTTTACCTGCAAGCATCAGAGATTATACAGTGTCAAAGTTTGAAATGTAACGCAGCAAGATGTTTGTTTGAAACAGTTCACCGTGGTTCCTCATGAATCTAGATAGAAAATCTTGTATGTCTTAGACGGTTGCATTAGAGAATTTACGTACTGCTCTGGGATCGGTGGAAAGAGCGGTGATGACGAAGAGGAGGATGAAGGTGGTGATGAACTCGACCCAAAACGCCTCAAAGGTGCCGATTCTAGGCACCGTGGCGACGGTAGCGCCAAGGTTCACCGGATCATAGAGCGCCTTGGCCACGAACGAGGCCGCCGTGGATCCAAGGAGCTGAGCGACGACGTAGGGCACGAGGTGAGCTGGTGGGAGGTGGCCGAACACGGCCATGGTGACGCTGACCGCCGGGTTGAGCTGGCCTCCAGACACGTGGAAGATGGAGGAGACGATGACGACCACAGCCATCCCCGCGCTCGCCGCCACGCCGAGCAGGCCCAGCGCACCATTGTGCGCCTCGTTCATGATGAGCGCTGATAGCACGGTGAAGATGAGCAGGAATGTCCCCAGGAACTCTGCTACCACCTGGATCAAGCATTCATCAAACCATCTTGGATTGTAGGTATTTGAAAAACTGTGGTAGTGACTAGTGACTTAGTGATGAGCTCAGGGTTTGCACTTGTCATTATTACCTTCTTGATGAGTGCAAGTGTCATGCTCTTGGCGAAGAGTGGAGGTGGATCATCGGATGCCTCGTTTTGTTGAAACCCTTGTGGCTGGGTCTTGTTGGAAGGAGACCTGGGGATGAAGATTGAGATCTTGTCATCGCTCATGCTGTCCTTGTCCACCAGCATGGAAGCCGCTGGTGCTGAAGGGATGCTCAGTGAGACGTCCATGGAGGAGACACTCCTGCGACGGTCCATATGATCTTAGCACAGTAGTTCTGTCAGAGACACTCTTATGACGAATGTGGTCACTTGGTATCTATCAATGATGATGAACTCAGGACGAGGAGAGAATGGCAGTGGGTATATATATACATGGAGAGCCCAATATTGTTTGATTGCTTTTCGGCTGGCATGCATGATGTGATGCACCTGTTTAACACAAGGGCCAACACAAACAAAAACAAATCAGCTGAGAGAATGAATGAACTCATCAGTCATCATCACGGGCAGGGGCGGATCCAACGGGGTGGGGCTGAGACTTAAGATCGAGCAGCAGTCGGAGGTATGTGTTGTTCAACCCCTAAAATTTTTCATGGATCCGCCGCTGATCACGGGGCAATACATTACACTACTACAGAAATGAGATCGGGAACTAGCTCTACTCCCGGTTTTCCAACCGGGACTAGCAATCCGGGACTAAAGGTGTTGTAGTCCTAGTTTACCACAATCGGGACTAAAGATCCTCCCAGCTTTAAAAAAAAATGCCTCCCACCGCTGCACCCCGTGAGATTCGAACCCAAGACCTCATGCACTGCCTCGCGCGTAGCTTACCACCCCACCTACATAACACATCTAACAATGAATGGGATGCTTTCCTTTTGAACTAACCCATCGGGGGACCTTTAGTCCCGGTTGGTGTTACCAATCGGGACTAAAGGGTCTACCTTTAGTCTGGGTTGGTATTACCAACCGGGACTAAAGGTTGGAGGACTTTTAGTCCTGGTTGGTGGCTCCAACAGGGAGTAAAGGTCCACCTTTAGTCTCGGTTGGTGTCTTCAACCGGGACTAAAGGTCTTCTGCCACTGTGCCGAGCGCAGTAGCCGTTGGGCAGGGACCTTTAGTCCCGGTTGGAGACACCAACCGGGACTAAAGCCTCTCTAGTCCCGGGGGCAAAAAATGCCGAGGCTAATTAATGCCAAATTGGGACATCGTTCTAAAGTCTGTTCTCTAGTAGTGTTATTCAGAAAATAGCCAAATGGCACTATGAGATGCTCCAAACCACCAACGTTTTACCTGTTCAAACCATCAGAACAGAAATATATACTCGCTTCTCCTTCCATGGGAATCTTGGTGATGTTTATTACTACTTGATGCCGTACGTCGTCTCCTTCGCTGGACGCACATCCTGATCACATGCTGAGAGACAACATTGTCTGGAGGCGGAGACCGGTAAATTGCTTAATTTGTAGATTCTACTACTAGCTAGTAGCGTGTAATCAGCTGGTGTCTTGGAGAATACGTGCCAAGCATGTTGGGGAGAAAAAAAATTAAAAGCTGGTGTCTTGGACCTAATATAACGCGCTGACTGGATGATGTGTTTGCCAGTGCATGGAAGGTAGCTCAGATTACTTCAGTTATCACATATCATCAGTCTCGGCCGGCCAGGATCCATGCAGCTTAGCTATAGAGTTAGATCAGTTCAACATCATATTCAATGATTCAATCATCATCGTTCGTCCTCTTCGTTGTAACAAAACTCTCTTCTGCTTAATGAAATACGTGCCTTGGCACCGATCGTGAAAAAAAATCATCATCGTTCGTCCTCTTGTAAATATAAGAGGCGATTCCTTTCAGTAATCAATTGTTCTATCTGATGAAACTGTACTAATTCCGAGAGAAAAAAATACCAGGCTTGGGCTGGGAATGGAAGACCAGAGACCAAGTCAAATTCCGGGACGGCAGGAACGCAAAAGGTCAAGGCCTGTACATATCCTGCTCCTCGTGCAGAAACTGTTTGTGTCCTCCAGCGGAAGGTTGAGCTGATGATTTTGCTTGCGTCATCGCTCCAATCCAGCCCTGCCTCGGTGCCTCGATAAAAATGCCTTACGAGACGGCAAGGACCAATATTGTCTATAAAAAAGAAAAACCAGAAAAAAAAACAGGAAAAAAAAACACGTATTGCTGACTGGAACATCCGACGGAGGTAATGATATTCGATCATAAACCCTCCTGAACCAGAGATATAAGAGATGACGACATCCAGTGTTATATATTATATTAATCAACACAACTGTAAGGAAGCCCCCTTTGAGAGCTGAAGACGCTAAGGCAAGTATAGTCATTACAAATAGGTAAAAAACCAGCAAATTTATAAAGAGTAAAGTGCATTAGCGGTCCTCAAACTTGTTGTTTGGTTCTAACATCTCGGTCCTTAAACTAGCAAATCACTCATTTAGGTTCTCAAACTTGTTTGATTGTATTATTCTGGTCCCTAAACTTGCAAATCGCTCATTTAACTCCTCAAACTTAATCAAATGTGTCATCCTAGTCCTTCAACTCACAAATCATCCATTTACACCATCCATCAATGTTTGGAGTTTCATGCTGATGTGACAATTATGATGATATATGTGGCTCGCATGTTAACTCCATCTCCCTCATCCCTCCTCTCTCTCCTCACGTGACCTAGCTCATGACTCGGGGGTGGCATGGCTTGGGAGGCACGACTTGGGCTAGGGGTGACGCAACCAAGGTTGTTATGGCCATGGCGGCACTCGGCGCCCAAGGGCTTGGCACGGCCATGGGTGCAACTAGCCGTGTGAGGGCCCGGGGTGGTATGGTCACCGTGTTGTATAGCTTGAGGCCTTGGGGGAGGGAGAGGAGAGAGAGTGAGCTCATAGGTGAGGATCATCACCAATAATTTCATTCAAATCATCTACGCAAGGTTTATGCAAACCTCACTAAACACTGGTACTAAACCTAAAACAACCACTAAAGTGGTCTCTAACAAGCCTAATCACTAATCCTAATGCTTTTGCTAATCACCTAATCTTCTCTTAAGCACATTTGATATATGGCTAGAGCACTATGAAATGAGCCTTAACTCAACTACAATTTCAACACACTATAACGGACTCCAAATGGTTGGGGATGGAGGTATGTATAGCCCCACAAGCACCAACTAGTCGTTGGAGTTAGGGTTGCCTTGGTAGGGTGCATCGGAGCTCTCTAGGAACCACACTAGAGATTTCTAATGTCCTCTATTGCACCAACTAGCCATTGTAGACTGCAGTGAAACCACGGGATAAATCCAGTGCTTAGTCTAGAGCATTGGGTGCTATATATGAAATGCATCGGCAAGCTTTGGTAATCATCTCTTCTAAGCCACCCATGCATCGGCTTTCTTACATAACTTCGGTGTAATCTCCAATGCACACAAGAGAAATATGTGGTGCACTTTTTTCCTCTTCTGCCTCAGACTCCACCCACCGAATAACTCCGATACCCACCGGAAACCCCCAGTGCTTTCTCTAATGCTAACTCTAGTGCTATTTGACTTGCATTTCTTCACATTCTTTTGTTCGGGCTTCACTTCTTTGATGTATTGAACTTCTTGCTTGTCTTTTAGGGTCTTCAAAGCTTCGACTTGATCTTCATTTGAGTGTTGCATTGATTCCATGATCTCTACCTTAACCTAACTCATTTACTCAAGTCCATTTTCATCCCTAGGACTAAGGGTCTGTTTGGTTGTTTGGTTCAGCTGTGAGCTATTTGCTGTGAAAAAAACTATAAGCTGTTTGGTTGAGACACTATGAAAAACCTAGCCCTCTCTTTATCTCCCTTGAAACAGTTGTAAAACGTATCTCTATTTTCACCCATTTGGAAAGCTGAAAGCTGAAAGCGAAAACATAGTTTAAGATACTACAAAAATTGTACTACACAAAAGCAGTTGCTTTTGGACAAGAAGCTTGATGTTCCAACCCATTTGGTTGGCGTTTTACATTTTGGCAGTAAAAGCGCTTTTTAGAAGCTGAACCAAACACAGCCTATGAGCCTGTTTGTTTGACCTGTAATTTTTAGGCTTTTGGCTCAAAAGCTGACTTTATGTCTTTTGGCTTCTTGCTATTGGCTTTTGTAATTAATTTTTAGTTTTCCAGCACACCAAAAGCTAGAAAAACTGCTCTGAATACGCTTTTATCTTTTAGTTTATTTCCTTATAAGTCAACCTTCCAGCTTCTCAAAAGCCAACTCAACGGTTGGGCTATTTGTTTCAGCTTTTGGCTTTTGGCTTTTGGCTGGCATAAGCCATATAAAAGCTGAAACAAACAGACTCTAAACCACCTTGTATATACTAGCAAACATTGTTAGTCCTATTGGTTATGATATCATTTAACCACCAAAATCACTAAACTCTTATTACAGTCCATACTTTTTTACGAGTGTAACTAATATATATCACAACAAGATAAATATAGTAATAATAGTTGTATTAGAATGTGAAAAGAATGAGAGACAAATTCAACTAAATACATTTGATAAAGGAATCATAAATGGATATGCGATGTAAATAAACAGGGAAAACTATGAGTCGGGATCGTCAAATATATAGAGTAATTGATAACTAAAGTTCGTCATAAAGATAACATAGTATCTACATGAATATTATGATAAAATATGAGCAAAGAGGAGAGAGCACAGATAAGCAATTCAGTTAGTTATGGCTTATAATTTGTATATGATCATATGAGATTTGTAATGCTTATATCATTTAGAATTACTAGCCTGCGTGGTACCACATATTGATGGACTAGTTACCCAAATGAATACTGCCGTAGTCAAAATACCCGACACATTTGACTTTATACGCTCTTAGATGTGTAGGTTTGATAACTAATTTTGTTCAAAATATATTCTTAAAAATCCTTTGAATTTGTGGAATTTTGCAAGTATATTTGAATACAAATCTCTATACATATATGTAACATACATGTTTCCAAACTAAACATTAGAAGTTATTTACTTTTGTAGTTTTATTAAGATTTTACAAAATCTTGTCCTAAACAACATGTTTTTGAGATCCCCGGACGAAGTATAATCCCTTGACAAGAGAAAGTAGGCATGATTTAACCTGATGGAGTTTGGTTCATAGGCAACTAAGATAGATTTGATCAACTTGCAATCATCCAATGGGAAAAAACTCGATCAGCCAGGGGTATGATCTTTTTCAGGCCATTGCTTTTTTAAGGTAGATGAACTTGAATTTACTGGCCAAGAGAATCCGCATACCTTAGCTTTATGAGTGATGAGATTTTTTTAACCAACATAAATAATTCACCTCCATGGGGAGTCGAACCTAGCTAGGACATGAAGCTGCTACTAAAGCACTGTAACCACTATGCTACGGTTTTGTCCACACAAGTATCTAATGGGATCACGGAAATGAAAAACACAATATAATTGATTGATTGGCTGGTACAGTGGTACTACAAATGTAGCCGAGCAAGAGTTAAGAGTAAAAGGAGCACAAACAAAACTGGCACAAGGCTCCTTATATTACTGAGTTACAAGCTTTTCTTCATAATAGCATTGGATGATAAAATATGGTTTTAACATGAATACTTCAGTAATAAACTATTGGTGAAACAAGGAAACACATGTAAGCTTTAAACAGAAGAAATCCGTATCTCTCAAAAATTAATGGAATGATCAGAAAGAAACATCTTCCAATGGCAGTTCATTTGGGGTCCACTGTATTTTCTTCCAAACAAGCATACAAGCAGTTAAGTGCTCATTTAATTATTCATCCAGTTTTCAAATGGCTTTAGAAGAACTCCTGTCAAAACAAACATCGAGTTTTCTTCTGGCTACTTCTCAAAAACAGATCAAGTACTAGAGAGTTTCTTAGGAGAAAAGCATGGAGCTTCAAAACTACTACTGTGTGTTGTGCAACTCCAACTCGGACGAATCACTTGAACACCTCTTCATCAGCTACCCATTTGCTTCGGCTTGCTGGAATTTATTGAACCTTCACAGCTTTGCACAGGCTTACCCATTTGCTAACCTGATCAATTTTAAGTTACAACTTAAAGAGTTCTTCATGGAAGTCGTCATCTTAATGTGTCGGAGCATCTGTGTTGGAAAACGGTGGTTTCCAGCGGGTGGGACTAGAAGGAGATAGCCGAAGTCTTCGCCGGGACAGGTGCCTCGGGCGAAGGCGTGTCAGGTGAAAAGTGGGTCCAGACCAAACTAGGGTTTTATAAGTGCATTCAACTACCTCCCCGCTTGTACAGAGTTTGTGTTCCCCTTTTATAGGGCACCACTTGCTAAGGCTACTCTTTTATAATTTTACCCCTTGACGGTTACAGTACATCCTCGGAATATTTCTATAGTAATACAAACTGCTAAGGGTAATTTGGGTGCCTTCTTATTCAACCGCCTTTGCTTGATAGGCCACAACCGTGAGTCCATCTGCGGCCCACGGCCTGGCACCGTCGTACTTCAGGAAGTCCCTCGACTCTCAGGGCCTTTGAACAGGGCGACCTTCGCCCGTACCTGCGCGCCGACTCTCCATAGCCTCCGCAGGTGCTGTCCGAGCCTTCACAGTTGGATACATCTGGGCACCTTCGCTCTGGTCGCCGGAGTCTCCGCTCAGGGCGTCGAAGCCTCCGCCTTGAACCACGTTCGAGTGCCTTCGCTGCATCCTCTGGTCCTTCGTCCTGATCGGCCGATCGGGCGGAGGCTTTCATCTTCTCTTCCTGCACATCACTCATAAAATTCGTTAATCGTTAGCTTTCATTGCTGTTGCGGTCCCTGGCCTCAGCGACTCATAACCGTGTCCCAACAGTTTCCCCCTTGAGGGCTTGGTCTGATGCTGGCGGGCCTTGACCTCAAAACATTGTCCTCAGTCTTTGAGGTGTGGAGGCTCTTGCGCATGCGGAGGCTTTTCCCCCTTTCCCCCCTGGGACGCCTAGATCAGACCGTTGCGTTGGTGGTATGTCGTTATTTGATTCACCGCGGTGGTGTCACACCTGGTTTTAAGAACAAAACCAGGCTTGCCATATGTGTGCCCAGGAAGTCCACACATACAATAACAGAATAGAGGATATCAGAAACAATGTTATATAGCGGAAACATACTTACAATTAACACTTACATCAGAGTATAGCGGAGCGGTTACTCATGTTTTCTTCAGGCTCCAACTTCACAGGGACGGCTGACTGGGGGCTACGTATGCCAAGCACTTCTGATAGTATCCTGAGAACTCCTTCGTTGTCTTCACCAATCTTCTGAGCAACTTTTACTAGAGTCTGGGGGTGTGGGGAAATAGCAAGGGTGAGCACATGTCATACTCAGCAAATATAACACGGGGTTCATGAGGCTCAAAAGGTCGACACGGGTTTAATGCGATTAGCTTTTAGTGAGTCATAATTTTAAATAATTGAGTAGCAACAAGTTTAACATAAGCCCCAAATAACCACATGATCAGGTAAACATGAATAATGAATAGCATAAACAAATCATTAGTGAACATCTTCATCATCAGTATCACCAGTGTTCATCATCTATTCCGTAAATGTTCCAAGGCCGCTCGTGACTATGAGCACGGCTATTATAATAGTTTTACACTCTGCAGAGGTTGTACACTTTCACTGTGAGTCGTGATTTACCCTTTCGCCCGAGGTGGCGAGCCTCTTAACCCACTACCAAGGAATGTTGGTAGGGTTCACTATGAAGCCTTTCAAAGGTTCGTCTAACAAGTTAGGGCCGCTAGGTTTCTGTGCCCTGCGAATGTAGGGCTCCCCTTCCGATAGGCACAATAACGCGCAGCCTATACACTGACGGATAGATGCCGCACTATATCCAACTCAAAACACACCCCTCTTGCGCCATAAAGGTAACCTCTAACAAGCTAGAAAAGGTCCTTGTACTAAGCTAAAGCCAGAGCCATGTAGCCCTCACAGTTGTACTGTAAGTCCTGGATGATCACTTACAGATAAGTCCTTAGGGAGAGGAATCTAGAGCACCATAAAATAGCCCAATGCTCTAGCCCCCTTATTCCATATTGCTAAAAATCATCTTTTAATGTTTATTGCATATTCCATTAGTCATGTTACAAGATTATGGTTGTAGTTGAGCACTAGCATCATACTACCCAATGCAATAACTCAAAGGTGTCAAGGAACAAGGTACAGGGTACTAGAAAATCCTTAGTGGTAATCAAAGTAGACACATGCAGCATGAATTAAATGATTAAAGGTGTATAGGATAACAAGGAAGATCCCATGCTATACTTGCCTTAAACACTTGCTCAACTCTCATACCATCAACTTTCGGTCATCACCTTCTGATCTTCAGCGTCTAGAAACGGTTCTCGTCTACTCGTAGCATGCACCACACATAGGCAATTATACAAGCAACAAATAAACGCATCTAAGAACAACAGAGCAAGAGCTTTAAAACAGCGTGCTAAGAGAGAACTCGTTGCTACGATCGAGAGAACACAAGAAACACCGATAATGGAACTATCGTTAAAAAGAAATGACTAATGGGAGTTTTATATTATAAAAGAAAAGAAAACAACTATAAGATTGATTTATATAATTAAACAAAACCATTGAAGAGTTATTAATTCAGATTAGACAAATTAAATTTTAATTCAAAAGCTGAGTTAAAACAAGTCATGTTTTATTTATAAATATTATCGTATAGTTTTAAGCAAGTTAGATTTTAACTTTGCAAAATAAAGTAACATGTCAGATCATTTATTCGAATTATACATGGTGCGTGTTTACACTAACCAAATTATTATTTACAAACATATTTATGTTGCTATTAATCAAGTTAACAGTGGCGCACAAAAAGATGATTGTTAATCTCCATGCTGTTTTTAATTTGGAAAGCAGTGTGAACAGAGATTAGTCAAAATTAATATTAAACTAAAAATTTAGAAAACATGAAGTGTGTTAAACTTCGTTGTCATACAGTAGACTACATCGATTCCAACGCGACACGGAAAGAATAGATTAAAGCGGGGCTAAAGCGATTAAAATATGATGGAAATAAGATAACGGCAATGATGAACATATATAACTACAGAGACTGAGTGGCAGCCTGAGCAGCTCCATGACCGTATATGAACGGTACAATTTCTTGACTGAGGAATAAATAGAGAACAATGATTTATTATGCATGAATGCAAGGCATGACATCAGCACAATATTTGATCACTAAAATAATGGACAATGAGGTGATGCTGACCTTTTAATAATCGGCCATCACGAGTTTGCTAGTGATGTAAGCAACAACTTTGGTGCTGGTTTTGAGCAACGACGACTTGCAAGATTACATCACAGATATAGCTCGGTTTGCAGGTGAGCGAGTCAAGACTTGTGGCCGCCGGCTTGTTTTGTTGGAGATGCATGGATCGACAAGCGGACAAGTTCAGAGCAACTCCTATGATGGAGGGATGACATCAATAGAGTAGTCTGTGCATGATTTAGGGCACACGGTTTCTCAAGATTGAATACATGAGAAAAGAATAGTAACATTGTGATTATTTTGGTAAAGGAAAGATCCTGTTTGCTGACCCAGGCGATGACTACTTGCTCGCATGTGCCCTGCAGGAGGATTTTGGCTTGTTCATGTGCACGTAGACGTAGGCATGCATGGTGCTTGCAAGTTGCGTTGACGGCACGCCGGACACAAAAGCTCACGAGTGGTGGCCGGTCTTGCGGAAGATGCAGGCTCAGCTTTCACGCGTGGGCAGCAAGCCCTGGTGGCGCGATCCTGCACGTGCGGATTGATATAAACAATGATACTAAGATGTAGAGAACAAAGAGAAGTACCTTATGATGGCGAGGACTCGCCAGAAGAGTCGTCGGAGTAGGCCGACGGTGACATGACATGAAGAGAGAAAATTCTAATTTACTACATAAGGGGTTCCCAAACTAGGGGCCCCCCTGACAGTAGTTTTGGTATGCTTTGCCCAAGGGATTGGTACATATATAGGGAGAAAAACTCTCCACATCCACGTCAACTAGCGATATGGTACTAATTAACGTTGCACCATCCACCTGCACTAATGGGCCTAAATAAACATTAAAGCCCATTAGTAAATAAAGACACGTGCCTTTAGAATTTATTAAGATTATTGCACATGAGCTTTGAGCGTTGGGAAAAATGAGAGATTTATTATTTTTGGAATTAATTAATTTCATGGATAAAATAATTGCAGAAAAGTCTAGAATTGTTATTTAAGATGCAAAAAAAATACTCCGAAAGCTCTGAAAATTCGAGAAAAATTCCCAAAGACATTATGGAACATGAGGAACCCAAATAAAGTATTTGGAGCTCATGATAAGATAATTTGGAGCATCTAAAAATTAAATTATGCTCACAGACAAGTAGGAACAAGTTTCAGAAAAACCTTGAAAAATTCCTGAGAAGTTTGTAGAGATTGATTGATGGACGAGGAACTAAAAAGAGTGATCTGCGTTACAAAGAAAAGTTTTTGAGAGGCTACGAACGAAAGCTTAAGCTGAGAAACAAGGAATTTGATTGAAAAAAATGATTAAGGCATGCCAAAGAGGGAAGATCAACCTACTAAATACATTTTAAAGACTTTGCTCACTCTCAACACATAAAGAAACAATAAGCAAACATCACATCAAGCAATATCCCATCAAATTAATTCAGAAAAGTTTGAAGATTCACATTTTTCCTATAAGTAATTGACGCTAACTTAAACTAAACTTGAAATTTTTTATCAAATATCAAAACATTTATTTTAATTTGTGTTTTCTATGCACAACCCAAAATCAGAAATTTTGGGGTGTGACAGGTGGCTACAGAACCGACATGTTTTTGAACGGGTGTGACCGTTGTCCCCGAAAATCGAAGCGTCGTGGCGGGGCTATATATGGGATGGTAGGTGAAGGCCCCGTCCCTATCCTAGCCATCACTTTCACTGCTGCCGCTTCCTGCGTTGTCCCTTTCCGCCTAGTTGGTTTTTGCTTTCGCTCCCCTCTTGGGCTGTTTCTGAGTTTTAGAAGTGGCTATGCCTATCAGTCCTCCTCTGTGCTGGACTTCCTTCTTTGGACCATACCATCGCCTTCTTAGTGTTAGGTCTAGTGGGTGGTCCGCACGGTTTGAGGAGTGCATGATTGTTAGTGCGGAGGCATTGGGGCTTGAAGAGGATCTTTTAAGAATTGAGGCCTCCATCACAGACTTAATAACCGCTGAAGAGGCATGAGACATGGCTGGCACATCCAAGACGTGGGATTTTGGGCCTTCGCTCATGACTAAGGATATGATTGAGGAGTTGCGGCAGCTGGGCTGCTTTGGGGATGCTAAGGTGAAGCCTCTGGAGGGGGAGACAATTCCTAAGCCGATGGCCGCTGATGCCGTGGTTTTTAGGGATTTCTTCTCTACGGCCTTCGCTTCCCGGCAGCGTGCTTCCTTTGCTAGGTGTTGGAGGCATTTGAGGTACAACTTCACCATCTAATGCCTAATGGAATAGTTACCCTGAGTAAGTTTTGTTAGTCTTGCTTGTCTTATGGCATGAAGCCTAATGTTGGTACTTTCTGTGAGTACTATGAGCTCCAGTGCCAACCTAAGCGAGTTGGCGAAGATTAGCTGGTGGCACAGTATGGGAGCTGTGCTTTTATGCCCCAGAGGGCCCAAAACGGCGAGAAGTTGGAGATCTCCTTCACCGAGAAGAACAAGTGGTCAAAGGATTGGATGTAGTATTGGTTCTACGTGAGGACCGGAGGCATGACATCTACCGGCTCGGACAGGAAGAAGAATACCCGCTATCCGCTAACCTCGGTGATGACTCCAATGAGGCCTTTGACTCAGGGAACCCTAGGTTCAGGGACTGAGGAGGGTCGTGAAGCATGTGATAGGGCCTTCGCTCTGGCCTGCCGATACTCTAGAGGTCACGACTTGATCGAGGAGATGGTGGTGGCTAACTGTTGGCCCCTTGGTAGGAACATGCCCGCCATGACCTTTGAGATGGTTAGTCTGCCTGTGTTTGGCGAAGGTGTCGGGGTTCCTTTCCTGCGCTTTGGATTTGAGAAGAAGGAGGGTCGGGCTGCAGAGAAGTTGGTGAAGTCCGCTGAGGCAGGGGTGCGTGAATTGGTGAAACCCTAAGTGCTAACCTAGTTTATCCAAGTGATTATGAGATAGGTGGCACATTCCAAGTGGTCGAGTAAATGAAGATCATGACATGATGATGGTGACACCATGGTGATGATCAAGTGCTTGGACTTGAAAAGAAGAAAGAGAAAAACAAAAGGCTCAAGGCAAAGGTATAAGTGGTAGGAGCCATTTTGTTTCGTTGATCAAGACACTTAGCGAGTGTGATCACATTTAGGTTCGATAGCCGTACTATTAAGAGGGGTGAAACTCGTATTGAAATGCGGTTATCAAAGTGCCACCAGATGCTCTAACTCATTGCATATGCATTTAGGATCTAGTGGAGTGCTAACACCCTTGAAAACATTTGTGAAAATATGCTAACACATGTGCACAAGGTGATACACTTGGTGGTTGGCACATCTGAGCAAGGGTTAGGAACTTCACCAGCGGAGTGTCCGCCTGTAGAGTGCAGACAGTCCGATGGTGCCACCGACGCTCTATATAGAAAAGATGGAGGTCACTGTAAGTGACTGGACGCTGGTCTCAGAAGGACCGGTGCGTCCGGTCAGTGGAAGTGTGAAGACGCTGGCGTCGGTCTTTGACCGGACGCTGGGTCACTTAGTGACCAGACGCTGATGGGGTGCGTCCGGTCCTGTTGACATGACAGCACACAGAGGAGATGTCGAGTGACCGTATGCTGGGTGTGTCTGGTCGGGCATGACTGGATGCGTTCGGTCGTGTTTTTTTGCTTCTGGATGCTTACTGAAAATGACCGGACGCTGAGGTCCTATGTCCAGTCACTTCAAAGCAACGCGTCCGGTCAAAACTTGAACATACTGATGACCGCTGAGATCGGGCGATCAGCGTTTGAAGCAGGGGACATGTGGCACACATCGCGTGACCAGACGCTGGGGTCCAGCGTCCGATTGATCTGACCTGCGCGTTCGGTCGTCCTATTTTTAGTGGACTGAGGAGCCAACAGCTCTATTTCATGGGGGCTTCTATTTAAGCCCCATGGCCGGCTCAAGCTCACTCTCTTAGCCATTTGCATTGAGATAGCAACCTTGTGAGCTTAGCCAAAGCCCTCCCACTCATCTCCATCATTGATCCATCATCATTGTGAGATTAGGAGAGAATCCATGTTCATTGCTTGAGTGATTGCATCTAGAGGCACTTGGTATTTGTGTTTCGCTATGGGATTCACTTCTTTCTCTTGGTGGTTGTCGCCACCTAGATGGCTTGGAGCAGCGAGGATCATTGAGCGGAGGTTGGTGATTGTCTCCGGCTCTGATCGTGGTGATTGTGAGGGGTCTTGTGCCTTCCCCGATGGAGAGCCAAAAGGTAACTCTAGTGGATTGCTCATGTCATTGAGTTACCTCACTTGTGGGTAGGTTCGTGCGGTGTTCAATTGTGTGGATGAGGTTCGTGCAACACCTTTAGCCGCCAAACCACCAAGTGTTGGTCGACACAACGGGGACTAGCGTGCCAGCAAGCATGTGAACCTCGGGAGAAAAATTGGTTGTCTCTTGCCCTTTGGTATTCTCCCGATGATTGATTTAGTATTCATCTTGTGATTGGTTCACTCCTCTACATGATGGTATAATCACCCTACCCACTCATTTATATTCTTGCAAACTAGTTGTAGCAAGCTCTTTAGTGTAACTAGAATTGAGAGCTTGCTTTGTAGTTTAAGTTCATCTAGTGGAGCTCTTTAGTGTAGCAAGTGTGAGAGCTTTTAGTGAGCAGTGAAATAGCAAATTGTGTGTTTAGTGATCTATAACTAGAATTATTGGATAGGTGGCTTGCAACCCTTATAGTGCTAGAGCAAGTTTGCTTTTCGCTATTTGTTATACTCATCAAATTGCTCTAGTTGATTTGTAGATTTTTAAATAGGCTATTCACCCCCCTCTAGTCATATTTGGACCTTTCAGTGCGTGAGATACTTGGTGAGATGTCCAATAGGGAGTATCTACAGTGCTGGGCCATCGCTGGTATGATGCCCTGGCTTAATAGAGTTTTTGAGGAATTCAGGATCCCCCACGAGGAACATGATGTTCCTATGAAGGTGCATAAGTCCATAGAGGACATGGCAAGGAAGGCCACTGCCAAGAATGTAACTGATGTGGTGGAGGTGAGGAAGAGGAAGGGGGCTACTACGTCCAAGGTCATTACCAAGAGGTGAAAGACTAGGGCTGCTTCTGTAGCTGCCTCCGCCGATGCATCTACGGCTTCCTCTGCTAATGATGATGATGAGGTTGTCGAGAACGTTGGTGGAGGCTCTAGCTCCGATACTGCTAGAATAGGAGGCGAGCTCTCTGCTGCCTCCTTGGATCTTGGTGGCGATAATTTGGTGGATACCGCCCTCCAAGGTGTGGGCGGTGGCCTTGCTGCTAAACCCTCCGTCGTGGCGCCTATGCCCAACATTTTGGGTGATGAAACTTCTGGCTCCGAGGGCGATGGTGGTGGTGGTGGTGATGCTTCTCTGCCTAGAGAGGGGGAGGCCGCTGGTACTGGCCTTTGCCGACCTGCGGCAGGTCTCGACGAGGTGTCCGAGGATGAGGCGGAGGCAAGCTGTCCAGTTGCTCCATCTCGAGGCATAGGGTTTTAGGCCACAGGTCACCACACCGAGGATGCTGGAGGCTCAGGCAGTGTCCTGAGTCCTTTGCATCTTAGTGAGTTGCTTTTTAGCTTTGCTTTTTCTTTAGTGCTTAAGCTTTCTTATTTTATCGGGACTTGTTTTTTATTTCTCGAGGGGGCTTGACAGAGGCCCTTGGGAGGATTGATGAAAACCCTAATGACCCTTTGGGTGTGGACCTCGCTCGGATTGGTTTGGGAGCCCCTTCGAGGCCTCTGCTTGGGGGTCTGACTCCTCGTCTATCCGACGCTGGCTTGGATTGTGGTGAAGGTTACTTTTTATTTCTTGTTTTTTGTTTCTACATTATTTTTGTTTTCAGTCTTGCTAATTTTGTTTGCTATTCTAGGTGCCTCCGATAGCACAACAAGTGCGTGGACGGATGTGCTTGAAGCTATTTATAATGATATAGGAGGCCGTTCTTATATCTTTTATTTTGTTACTTTTTATCTTACGTTTCTTACGCTTAATTTGCTGTTAGGCTGCCTTCGCCACCACCTAAAAAACATAGACTACTTCAAGTTGCTATGGATGAACTTGGAGCAGCAATGTTGTAACACCCTAGGTGTTTGGCTTCCACTAATTGCATTTCATTTCATAAACATATGCATCATCTATGTCATCATGCCATTGTCAGTGAAACATACATATGCAACATTCGCATATTCTGTTTGTTTCGTACTTGATTGCTTATGAATGGTAGTAGTGCAACATATGAATGCAACATGAATTTCTCATATCTTGAAACATGGCAACAGGGTAGTAATATGACAAATATAAAATAACAACAAGGTCATGAAACATGTGAAACATGGAATTGAAACATATGAGTGAATTGCTTGTTTTAGTTGCTTTATCACATGTGATCATTAGAAGTTGGTATAACAATTTGTAAAGTGGTTGATTATGGTCTATTACACCTTAACTACACTTAGGTTACTTGTTGGGACATTGTTCATGTAGATCAAAATGACCAAAATGCCCTCAAGTGGAGGTTTGACTTGAATTGACCCTTGGAGTGTCACTGTTTGACTGATTCAAAAGACCAACTTAGAGACCTTGCATGGCTGTGCACTCTTTACCAAAGTTGTAGCTAATTTATTAAGGAACAAAAGTTGTTTTATGATCATTTCATGAAAATGGTTAGAACATGCTAAAACATGGCCCACAAGTTAGTATTCCATGCTGATTTCACACTTAGATAATATTCTAAGTCTTAACTACATTTTCAGTTGGATCAAGCCCACTTTGGCTTGATGTAACTGCAAATCCATGGTGAATTAGGGGTTGGTCTTTGAAAAGAAGTTGTAGATGGATGGTAGGCCTACATTTTTCATGTATACTGTTTTTGCAATAGATCGATGGATTAGCTGTGTTGACGCGTCGAATACGTGCTGTCAGTCATCACCATCGAACACTGAATCACCATTTTCAGAAAACGGTCAGTGTTGCCATGGCCGATTGGCTTAGGCGACGCTCGCCGCGTGGCGTTCATGCGCTGCCGAGGTCTCCACGTCGCGCGTCCGCGCTCCAGAAGAGGGCCAGCGCCTACCCGAACACACCCGCCTGCCCCATTGCTTCCCTCTCGCCTTCTCCACGCGCAACACCGAGTCCGCAGCCGTCCGCCATTCCTGACCGCACGTTGCCGTCGTCATGCACGCTCGCCACCGTGAAAACGCATTGCCTAGCTCGTCTGTGGCTTCGCCGTGATCCCCTTTACCATCTCCACCGTGCAATCGGGTCAATCGAGTCTCGGTAAGGACGAATGCGTCGTTTTCTTCCACCGCCGCCATGGCTGACCTCGCCGGTGTTGTTGCTCCATGCGGCTAGGTGTCCTCGCGCCCTTGTCATCCCTCCTCTGCCTCATGCTAGGTCCTAGGAGCGCTGCATAAGCTCGTAGGGTCGCCATATAGGGCTGCGACGCCGTCATCTCGCCGGAGCCGGCCATGCCGCGACCGTGTGCCGCCATTGCTCGTCGCCAACCCCAATAGCCGCAGTACTAGCTTCAATTGAGGGCACCAATAGATGCGCACTGTTGTATTGAACGTCGTAGCACCGCCGACCTCGCCGGAGGAGTCACCGGCGATGAGCTTCGCCGCCGTCTCCTTCTCCTCCCCTGCCTGTTTCTCTGTCACGCGGGCCCCGACTGTCAGCAGCTGAGGCTGAGGCGGGAGCCTGGCTGGGCCGCGCCGTTCTGGGCCGCGCCTACGCTTGCTCGCGGGCCGCCGTTTCCTCGGGCCGGCCCACCAGTAGTTGATAGGTTTTCAAATGTGTTTTTGTTTTATTCTTTTTACAGATTTGTATAGATATTCAAAAATATGTATCTCCTAGTTGATAGATCCAAATGATGTGGTTCTAATTTTGTTGAGTTCATGATATTGTCTAGTTTCTATTAAAAATATAATCCATGCCATGTTCTGTTATGAAAATAGGAGTTTCTATTTATCTCTTTTAATCATGCAAGAAATAGGGGTAATTATATCTTTTTCTAGATAGCGCCAAATGGCATGAAATTTTTATGGTGTACTGCTCATATCATGAATAGCTTGTAGTTAAATTTTCATAAATTTTGGACACTGTTTGTAGGAGATAGAAAATTATCTTGTTTGCATGGATGGATCTTGTGTGAATTTTCATAATTTTTCTATAGATCTAGTAAAGGTAAAATTTGGTGAGTGATATTCTTATGCTAGAATGATGCTATGAAAAATAAGAATCTATTGCTTGACACTTTTCAATAGGGTTTCCTAATTATGCTAAAAATGGACATGCCACCTGTTATTTTGGGTACAGCAAGTTCTGCTTGCTCAATGGCGTTGACATTTTTATGGTAGTCTATGTGAAGCATGAGATAGCTACTGTAATTTTTATAGATTTTTATGAATAGTTTTACTATATATTGCTTTAATCACCTAATTAACTAAATAAATTGGAAAAAGGATATTAAATAATTTATTTAGAAGTTAGCACTATACTTTCCAGTGTTCCTCTGGTATGTGCAACAAGTTGGTAAACTTGGTTTGGTCAAATTAGGCTTTTGCATCATCATTAAATAATTAAGTTAGTAACCCTGTCAGTTCTGGACAGATTCTAGGTTTACTGGAATTCAATTTGGTTAACGTAAGAATCATGCTTTGATGTTTACAATTGACTTGTAGAGAATTTCATATGCTTTCCAGAATGTCCTCATGCAAGTCATTTGGAATTGTAGAACTCTGGTTGTGATTGAATTAAGGGACTACTTGTGTGCATATGAAACTTTAATTGTTAATTTATGTATGCCTTTACTATTTCTAAGTTTGTGGTAATGTTCATAGGTGTTAGGCCTTTAACTGAAGATGAGCATCTTTATCTTAGGTTATGCAAGTTAGGTAAGTTGATCTTGTTCTTTAAGTTAAGTTAGATACATGCTTAAAGTGATTTGAATAGAGCTATTTTACTCGGTAAACGGGTGTCCAGTGATGCTTTCGTAAACACTTACTGTGATTCATTCATCATGAGCATCATGTCATTCCTTATGCATCCATGATATTTATCTCGTGCATCGGCATGCAATAGGTGTACCGGAGGGAGTAACACTGCTGGAATTCGAGGAACCGAGCGAGCAGCAGCAGCCGACACAGGAGGTTTAGGAGGTGCCGCCTTCAGGAGAAGTGCCAGACGAGGTCGCCGTTGAGTGCTCGGATCACCGTCCTTGCAACTTTGTGAAAGGCAAGCCCCGGAGCATATTAAGCCTCCTAATTTCTGAAATGCAGTTACAGTATTATGGTTATACATATATATATTGTTGCATTAAGTTTAGGTGTTGGATGCAAACACTTGCTGCATTGGTTATCCGATCCTTGTCCAGATATTGATACCCTGAATCCTATGTAGCTCAGGCTCGTGTAGTGCTTAGCCCTGCTTTAACACGGTAGAAGTCAGGTGATTTCCTGTCACCTGCAAGATATAGGAAGATACATATGGCACGGTTGGCTATATTTGCTATCGTAGAAAAGAACCAGTCTTAATGAGAAATGAAGACCGGACGGAGGCTTGCCGGTTTGCAGTGACTCCGTCTATGTCGATTAAGGACTGAATCTTGGAGCCTTTCCTGTTCATGTTGAACACATGCCTCTCTCTTAGTTGGCCGGGTCTGGAGACCGACCACGAAGCCGAGTAGCTCACCTCAGGCCGGGAGTCGATAAGTATAAAGTACGCCTCGAAAGGGAGCCGTAGGCGTGAGTCCAAGGATAGGTGATTTAAAAGTCCTGATCGTCCTGGCAGAAGGGTAATCCCTGAGAGTGCTGGTGCTGATCGAACCCACGAATTTGGTTCCTGAGTTGTCCCAAAGGTGACCCACGGCTACCCTTGCTAAGTATGCCAAGGTGAGAGTTAGGAATACCCCCTCAGCTGAGTTATAATTCGATTCGAGTCGCCGTCTCTCCTGGTTAGTGAGAACTTGATGGGCTTATCTCCAATGTAGATACACTAAATAACATAATGGTTCAGAAATGATGATATGATAATGACAACCTTATTATACCTGCTAAGGTTAATATTGTTTGCTCATAATAAGTGAGTGCTCTAGTACAGGTGCTAATCTAGTGGACAGGTAAATGATGATAAGCTTGATGCTAAGTTTAAATTGGTTACTATAATCATAAGCTCTTTTATGCAATTGTGTCAAGCTAGCCCACCTGAAAAGCCTTGCATGATCCTTGGTGTCTTTTATTCCTGGTTTTAACGGGTAAGTCTAGCTGAGTACCTTCTCGTACTCAGGGTTTATCTCCCACCTGTTGCAGATGACCAGTTCTACTTTGGTTGCTGCAAGTACTACCTTCTCCCAGCTGGGGATGAAGACTAGACCGTTGGGCGCGGTCCCTACTAGTTCTCGTACCTGATAATGCTTTTGTGGGACATGATTCAGACTTGGCAATGTATTTGAAAACTATGATGTTTTGTACTAAACTATGTTGCTTCCGCACACTCAAACTTGGTTTGTAATATGTTATTTGAACTCTGATGGATGTAATTCGAATGCTACTTGTGAAATGTTGTAACGAATGATGTGTTGTGTTGAATCACTACGATCTTGGTTTGTATGTCGAGAGTTGGTTGAAATCCTTCATGATTTCCGGACTACCGGGATTATGGGAGCTTAAGTACAGGAATTTGATCGCTTCGGTGATTGTTTTTGTACTTACGTTCTTATGATTTGGTCGGTTCTGTTACAACTGGCATCAGAGCAAGATTCGACACTAAACATGTCATTTGTGTATTTAAAACAAAAATATTTGCAAAAATCCTAGATTAAATACTAAGTATTGCCAGTGGTCATATCCCTTATGCCCAAATAAGGACTCTTAGGTGGCTTATTAAAGTACTAACTTGGGGGTTCCTGCTTGTATCTGTTTCATCGTTCATACGGCGTGCTATTGTATGGATGCCATCCGCTTGGGTGGTAATGTATGGATCAAAATACCTCTACGCTCCGATAAGTGGGAGTTGTGAGAGCATGACCGTCCAACCGTCGATCTAGGGGAGAGTAGTTGTGGTTGCTCGCATACTTACATGTTCAATCATGTATCTATGAGAGTACTTAAATGTGGGTATCTTTGACGGGTAGCTGTGATACTAGAGTATATGCATCAGGGGATCCATGTATGAAAGTATTTAGTTTACTGCTTGCTTTTTATGCATCTTGGGAAATTACTGGGCTGAAATGAAATTTTCTGCAGGTACACTAACAACATATCGTTGTAGATCGACTAGCTACCGTATACGAGAGAACGTATGTATGCCACCGTATATTTCGCTAGCCTTTGAATTTTTCTAGGTTTGTGAGGACGTACGGATCGTGCATGCATCATGTTCAAGCATACATGGCATTTCCTGCATTACTCCCTCCCTTAAAATATGATTGTCCCGACTAATTAAATTTCGTATCCCTTAAATGATTCTCCCCTTACGTTGCAACTTTTTGCTACAGATGGTGCGCACGAAACTTACTGCTCGCAAGTCCGCTGGAGGCAGGGCACCTCGTCACTGGTTAGCTCCACATGAGCCCCGTCCTGAGCCTACTGAGGCGGAAATGCTGAGGACAGAGCTGGCCCGGGTGACTACTGAGAGGAATGCGGCTCAGCACCATTTGGAGCAAGTAACATAGGAACGGGACCAAGAGACCCTAGAGGTTCAGAGGTTGACAGTTGCTCACCGCAACTGTGAACGTATGTTGATTCACGTGATGAACCAACGAAATGAAGCCTGGCACGAAGAGAATGTGTTGAGAGCGCGACAGGTGGAGTTAGAGCAGCAAGTGGCAGTTACCGAAGAGTATAATGACCATCTCCATGAGGAGGTTCACCTGTTACACAATCAACTTCACCCTCTCCTGCCACCTGATGATGAGGATGAGATGGGCTCTGGTGTTATCATGGCTGAAGGTGATGATGGCATTGAGGTCAATGGACCTGAGGACGTTCCACCTGATGAGGAGGAAGATGAGGAGTTAGAGCCTGCTAGTGATGAAGATGGAGGAGAGATCTTTGACACTGACTCCGAGGACGATGCGTAGTTTAGCTTACTACTTAGCTAATGCGCTAGAGCTAGTCTTTTGTTGATCCTCATGCATGAACGAGTAGCTTTGTATCAAGTTAATAGTTGTGATGTAATATCGAATCCTATGTTACCCTTGATGTAAGTTTGGAACCTCTATGGCTTCGATGTAACCTATCGAACGTGTTATGCCCCACGTATGTGAGCTTTTGATGAATTTCGTCTTTGCGGTCTATAGATCTCGTTGTTGGTTAAGTTCATCGCATTTATGTGTCAATTGATGCGCTTGATGAGTTGTGTGATTGTGATGAATGATTGTGCCTCTGTTGATTTTAAATGCATTCTCTCCAATGGAATCAGTCTGGCATAATTATACAATTCATCTACAAAAGTTCCCACATCATCAGTGCTCATTGGCTATACCTTTTGCAGATGGCTTATAACCTTCGTCGCGGTCATAGCATGGGAGATGAGGAACAACCACCTCCTCCACCGCCCACACCAGCTGAGCTAATGCAGATAGTCGTGGAAAGTCAGCGCATGCTAGCTGAGGCTATGCGCCAGATGGCTAACCGTGATGATCGGCATGTCCGCCAGGGACCCGAGCTGAACCAGTACAGCAGCTTTAAGGACTTCATGGACACAAAGCCTCCTATCTTTCGTGAGACAGAAGAACCATTACAAGCTGATGAATGGTTGAGCACGATAGAGCAAAGGTTTGGATTGCTCCGTTTGACAAAAGGCATGAAGGCTTCGTATGCAGGACACCAGCTCCAAGGCCCTGCAGGCATCTGGTGGACCCATCACAGGACCACCTTCCCTGCTAACGTTGAGATCATTTGGGACCAGTTCCAGGCAGCTTTCAGGGGACACTTTATCCCTCCTGGTCTCATGGCCATTAAGCATACCGAGTTTATGAAGCTAACCCAAGGCAACAAGAGTCTTAATGAATACCTCTAGGCATTCAACAACCTGGCAAGGTATGCTCCCGAGTTCGTCGATACTGACACCAAGAGAATAGCTAGCTTCAAGAGGGGACTTTCCCCTAAACTGATGAAGTCTATGGGCAACTGCTAGTGTGTCACCTTCAATGAGTTTATCAGTGACACCCTGACTTAGGAGAATAATGACAAGATATATGCTGCTTCCAAGAACCATAAAAGAAACTTTAAGGCTGGTGCTTCTCAGTCTAAGGCTCTAATGGTATCCAAGACCTAGTACCATCCACCCAATGCTAATGTCCAGTACCGCCCACCTCAGAAAAAGAATCAAGCTAAAACTAGTTTCCGCAAGGGGTACACAATTTCCTTGCCAAAGAATACCTCTGGGCAGGGTAGCTCCAATGCCCCACCAGCTAATAGGCCGTGCTAGAACTGTAACCAGCTTGGTCATTGGGCTAATAAGTGTCCCTATCCTTCCAAGCAGAATGCTCAAGGAAATGTCCGTCAGGGGCATGTTCACTACACGACTGTGGAGGAAATTCCTACTGGTGAAGTGGTCACCGTTGGTAAGTTCCTTGTTAATGATCACCCTGTAGTTGTGCTCTTTGATTCAGGTGCTTCACATTCCTTTATGAGTTCTACTTTTGCATCTAAGCATAAGATGAATGTGATTACAATTGTCAAGGGTGGTTATTGTATTAGTGCTGCTGGAAATAATATCCTAACTAACCAAGTAGTTAAAGATGTAAAGATTGAGATTGGGGATCAGGAGTTCCTTACGGATCTTGTAGTTCTACCGGGGGTAGGAATCGATGTAATCCTAGGAATGAAGTGGATGAGCGAGAATGGAGTGCTGATCGATACCTCAACCCGTGTGGTAATGTTGAGGGATCCTGTGGATAAGAAGGGTTTTCTAGTGCAGTTACCTCGTGATATCTCTATCCACAATACAACCAATGCTACCCTAGCCAAAGCCCTTGAGGATCTACCGGTTGTCTATGAGTTTCCAGATGTCTTCCCTGATGACTTGCCTGGATTACCTCCGGACCGTGATGTAGAATTCAAGATAGAACTCATTCTGGGTACGGCTCCTATTTCTCGAAGGCCCTATAGAATGCCGCCCAATGAGTTGGTTGAGCTGAAGAATCAGTTGAATGAGCTATTGAAGAAAGGTTTGATTCGGCCTAGTTCTTCTCCTTGGGGTTGTCCGGCTATATTTGTGAAGAAGAAGGACGAGTCTCTACGCATGTGCGTGGATTATCGCCCCCTTAATGCTGTTACTATCAAGAACAAATACCCTCTTCCTCGCATTGATATTTTGTTTGATCAGCTCTCCAAAGCTAAGGTATTCTCCAAGATCGATTTGAGGTCTGGCTACCATCAGATAAAAATTCGTCCTGAAGATATACCAAAGACAGCTTTCTCTACTCATTATGGCTTGTTCAAATACCTCATCATGTCCTTTGGGTTGACCAATGCTCCAGCACACTTTATGTACCTGATGAATTCTATATTCATGCCGGAACTGGACAAATTCATCGTCGTGTTTATTGATGATATCCTTGTATATTCTCAGAATGAAGAAGAGCATGCTGAACATCTGAGAATTGTTTTAACTCGGTTACGTGACAACCAGCTTTATGCTAAGTTCAGCAAGTGCGAATTCTGGTTGAACAAGATACCTTTTCTAGGTCATGTGTTATCTGGTGATGGAATTTCGGTTGACCCTACTAAGGTGCAAGAAGTCCTTGAGTGGAAGGCACCTACTACGGTCATAGAAGTCCGAAGTTTCCTGGGATTAGCTGGCTATTATCGTCGTTTTATCCCGGATTTCTCTAAAATCGCCAAGCCCATGACTCGACTACTTCAAAAAGATGAGAAGTTTGTGTGGACTCCAAAGTGTGAAGAGGCTTTCCACACTTTGCGGACCTTACTAACCTCTGCTCCTGTATTGGCACAACCTGACATCGAGAAGCCTTTTGATGTCTACTGTGATGCATGTGGCACCGGTTTGGGGTGTGTTCTTATGCAGGAGAGCCGGGTCATTGCTTATGCTTCACGCCAACTTTGAAAACACAAAGTCAACTATCCTACCCATGACTTAGAGCTAGCCGCGGTTGTTCATGCCCTGAAGATTTGGAGACATTACTTGCTAGGTAATGTGTGCAACATCTATACTAACCATAAAAGCCTCAAGTACATCTTTACTCAACCCGAGTTGAACATGCGTCAACGACGATGGTTAGAATTAATCAAAGACTACAACCTTCAAGTGCACTACCATCCTGGTAAGGCAAATGTGTTTGCTGATGCCTTAAGCAGAAAGGCCCATTGCAATTCCTTAGTTAGTGAAGACTTTCATCTGGCACACCTCCTTCATCCTGTAGTACTCCACAATATCACTGTGGATTGCTCTCTTAGAAGTCGAATTATCGGACTCCAGAAGACTGATGTGGGTGTGTTTCACATCAAGCAGAAGATGAAAGAGAAAGAGACCAAGCACTTTAGGGTCGATGACAAAGGAATTCTCTGGTTTAATGATAGGCTTGTGGTACCCAAAGACAAAGAACTTAGAAATCAAATTATGGCTGAAGCCCATTCTTCTAAATTGTCCATCCATCCTGGTAGCAGTAAAATGTATCAAGATCTCAAGCTGTATTATTGGTGGACCAAGATGAAGAAAGAAATTGCAGCTTACGTGGCAAGGTGTGATAACTGTTGCAGAGTCAAGGCTATTCACATGAGGCCCGGATTATTGCAGCCACTCTCTATTCCTGGCTGGAAGTGGGAAGAAATTAGCATGGATTTCATTGTTGGATTACCCACCACCAAAAAGGGTTGTGATTCCATCTAGGTTATCATAGATCATCTAACTAAATCCGCTCACTTTATTCCGGTCAAGACTACCTATCACCCTCACAATTATGCTGAGATTTATTTTCAACAAGTGGTACGTCTCCATGGTGTACCCAAATCCATTGTTTCAGATAGAGGACCGCAATTCACGGCTCGCTTTTGGGAGTGCTTACATCAGAATCTTGGCACTCATTTAATCCGCAGTTCTGCCTATCATCTGCAAGCATCAGGACAGACTGAGCGTGTTAATCAAATTCTTGAAGACATGCTTAGGGCTTGTCTTATCTCTTGCAAAGGTTCTTGGGAGGACTGGTTACCTCTCGCTGAATTCTCTTATAACAACAGTTATCAAGAGAGTATCAAAATGGCTCCTTTTGAAGCTCTTTATGGCCACAAGTGTAGAACTGCTTTGAACTGGGTGGAACCCGAGGAAAGAAGATTCTATGGTATTGACTTTGTAAAAGAAGCCGAAGAGCAAGTCTAAACTATACAGAAGAATATGACTGCCGCACAGGCTAGGCAAAAGAGTTACGCTGACAAGAGAAGAAAACCTATTGAGTTTGAAGTAGGTGATCATGTTTATCTGAAGGTATCCCCTATGAAAGGAGTCAAGCATTTTGGAATTAAAAGGAAGCTTGAGCCTCGATATGTTGGACCTTACCGCATTATCAAGAAAAGTGGAAGAGTAGCCTATAAACTCGATCTACCACGTGAAATGGGAGCTATATTCCCGGTATTCCATGTGTCCCAGCTGAAGAAGTGTCTTCGTATTCCCGAGGAAAGAATAGCAACAAGGAAAGTCAACTTGAAATCTGATCTTTCTTATGAGGAGAAGCCCATGCAAGTTCTGGATACTCAAGAAAGAGTGACTTGTACACGAGTAGTTAAGTTATACAAGGTAGTTTGGAGTAATCATAGTGAACGGGATGCAACATGGGAGCGGGAAGATTATTTAAAGGAAAATCATCCAACTTTCTATACTAAATGGTACGCTTTCCAAATCTCGGGATGAGATTTTTCTAAGGGGGGAGGGCTGTAACACCCTAGGTGTTTGGCTTCCACTAATTGCATTTCATTTCATAAACATATGCATCATCTATGTCATCAAGCCATTGTCAGTGAAACATACATATGCAACATTCGCATATTCTGTTTGTTTCGTACTTGATTGCTTATGAATGGTAGTAGTGCAACATATGAATGCAACATGAATTTCTCATATCTTGAAACATGGCAACAGGGTAGTAATATGACAAATATAAAATAACAACAAGGTCATGAAACATGTGAAACATGGAATTGAAACATATGAGTGAATTGCTTGTTTTAGTTGCTTTATCACATGTGATCATTAGAAGTTGGTATAACAATTTGTAAAGTGGTTGATTATGGTCTATTACACCTTAACTACACTTAGGTTACTTGTTGGGACATTGTTCATGTAGATCAAAATGACCAAAATGCCCTCAAGTGGAGGTTTGACTTGAATTGACCCTTGGAGTGTCACTGTTTGACTGATTCAAAAGACCAACTTAGAGACCTTGCATGGCTGTGCACTCTTTACCAAAGTTGTAGCTAATTTATTAAGGAACAAAAGTTGTTTTATGATCATTTCATGAAAATGGTTAGAACATGCTGAAACATGGCCCACAAGTTAGTATTCCATGCTGATTTCACACTTAGAAAATATTCTAAGTCTTAACTACATTTTCAGTTGGATCAAGCCCACTTTGGCTTGATGTAACTGCTGATCCATGGTGAATTAGGGGTTGGTCTTTGAAAAGAAGTTGTAGATGGATGGTAGGCCTACATTTTTCATGTATACTGTTTTTGCAATAGATCGATGGATTAGCTGTGTTGACGCGTCGAATACGTGCTGTCAGTCATCACCATCGAACACTGAATCACCATTTTCAGAAAATGGTCAGTGTTGCCATGGCCGACTGGCTCAGGCAACGCTCGCCGCGTGGCGTTCATGCGCTGCTAAGGTCTCCACGTCGCGCGTCCGCACTCCAGAAGAGGGCCAGCGCCTGCCCGAACGCACCCGCCTGCCCCATTGCTTCCCTCTCGCCTTCTCCGCGCGCAACGCTGAGTCCGTAGCCGTCCGCCATTCCCGACCGCGCGTCGCCGTCGTTGTGCGCGCTCACCACCACGAAAACGCGTTGCCCAGCTCGTCTGTGGCTTCGCCGTGATCCCCTTTACCATCTCCACCGTGCAATCGGGTCAATCGAGTCTCGGTAAGGACGAATGCGTTGTTTTCTTCCACCGCCGCCATGGCTGACCTCGCCGGTGTTGTTGCTCCATGCGGCCAGGTGTCCTCGCGCCCTTGTCATCCCTCCTCTGCCTCACGCTAGGTCCTAGGAGCGCTGCTGAAGCTCGTAGGGTCGCCATATAGGGCTGTGACACCGTCATCTCGCCGGAGCCGGCCATGCCACGGCCGTGCGCCGCCATTGCTCATCGCCAACCCCTATAGCCGTAGTACTAGCTTCAATTGAGGGCACCAATAGATGCGCACTGTTGTATTGAACGTCGTAGCACCGCCGACCTCGCCGGAGGAGTCACCGGCGATGAGCTTCGCCGCCATCTCCTTCTCCTCCCCTGCCTGTTTCTCTGTCACGCGGGCCCCGACTGTCAGCAGCTGAGGCTGAGGCGGGAGCCTGGCTGGGCCACGCTGTTCTGGGCCGCGCCTACGCTTGCTCGCGGGCTGCCGTTTCCTCGGGCCGGCCCACCAGTAGTTGATAGGTTTTCAAATATGTTTTTGTTTTATTCTTTTTACAGATTTGTATAGATATTCAAAAATATGTATCTCCTAGTTGATAGATCCAAATGATGTGGTTCTAATTTTGTTGAGTTCATGATAATGTCTAGTTTCTATTAAAAATATAATCCATGCCATGTTCTGTTATGAAAATAGGAGTTTCTATTTATCTCTTTTAATCATGCAAGAAATAGGGGTAATTATATCTTTTTCTAGATTGCGCCAAATGGCATGAAATTTTTATGGTGTATTGCTCATATCATGAATAGCTTGTAGTTAAATTTTCATAAATTTTGGACACTGTTGGTAGGAGATAGAAAATTATCTTGTTTGCATGGATGGATCTTGTGTGAATTTTCATAATTTTTCTATAGATCCAGTAAAGGTAAAATTTGGTGAGTGATATTCTTATGCTAGAATGATGCTAGGAAAAATAAGAAATCTATTGCTTGACACTTTTCAATAGGGTTTCCTAATTATGCTAAAAATGGACATGCCACCTGTTATTTTGGGTACAGCAAGTTCTGCTTGCTCAATGGCTTTGACATTTTTATGGTAGTCTATGTGAAGCATGAGATAGCTACTGTAATTTTTATAGATTTTTATGAATAGTTTTACTATATATTGCTTTAATCACCTAATTAACTAAATAAATTGGAAAAAGGATATTAAATAATTTATTTAGAAGTTAGCACTATACTTTCTAGTGTTCCTCTGGTATGTGCAACAAGTTGGTAAACTTGGTTTGGTCAAATTAGGCTTTTGCATCATCATTAAATAATTAAGTTAGTAACCCTGTCAGTTCTGGACAGATTCTAGGTTTACTGGAATTCAATTTGGTTAACGTAAGAATCATGCTTTGATGTTTACAATTGACATGTAGAGAATTTCATAAGCTTTCCAGAATGTCCTCATGCAAGTCATTTGGAATTGTAGAACTCTGGTTGTGATTGAATTAAGGGACTACTTGTGTGCATATGAAACTTTAATTGTTAATTTATGTATGCCTTTACTATTTCTAAGTTTGTGGTAATGTTCCTAGGTGTTAGGCCTTTAACTGAAGATGAGCATCTTTATCTTAGGTTATGCAAGTTAGGTAAGTTGATCTTGTTCTTTAAGTTAAGTTAGATACATGCTTAAAGTGATTTGAATAGAGCTATTTTACTCGGTAAACGGGTGTCCAGTGATGCTTTCGTAAACACTTAATATGATTCATTCATCATGAGCATCATGTCATTCCTTATGCATCCATGATATTTATCTCGTGCATCGGCATGCAATAGGTGTACCGGAGGGAGTAACACTGCTGGAATTCGAGGAACCGAGCGAGCAGCAGCAGCCGACACAGGAGGTTCAGGAGGTGCCGCCTTCAGGAGAAGTGCCAGACGAGGTCGCCGTTGAGTGCCCGGATCACCGTCCTTGCAACTTTGTGAAAGGCAAGCCCCGGAGCATATTAAGCCTCCTAATTTCTGAAATGCAGTTACAGTATTATGGTTATACATATATATATTGTTGCATTAAGTTTAGGTGTTGGATGCAAACACTTGCTGCATTGGTTATCCGATCCTTGTCCAGATATTGATACCCTGAATCCTATGTAGCTCAGGCTCGTGTAGTGCTTAGCCCTGCTTTAACACAGTAGAAGTCAGGTGATTTCCTATCACCTGCAAAATATAGGAAGATACATATGGCACGGTTGGCTATATTTGCTATCGTAGAAAAGAACCAGTCTTAATGAGAAATGAAGACCGGACGGAGGCTTGCTGGTTTGCAGTGACTCCGTCTGTGTCGATTAAGGACTGAATCTTGGAGCCTTTCCTGTTCATGTTGAACGCATGCCTCTCTCTTAGTTGGCCGGGTCTAGAGACTGACCACGAAGCCGAGTAGCTCACCTCAGGCCGGGAGTCGATAAGTATAAAGTACGCCTCGGAAGGGAGCCGTAGGCGTGAGTCCAAGGACAGGTGATTTAAAAGTCCCGATCGTCCTGGCAGAAGGGTAATCCCTGAGAGTGCTGGCGCTGATCGAACCCGCGAATTTGGTTCCTGAGTTGTCCCAAAGGTGACCCACGGCTACCCTTGCTAAGTATGCCAGGGTGAGAGTTAGGAATACCCCCTCAGCTGAGTTGTAATTCGATTCGAGTCACCGTCTCTCCCGGTTAGTGAGAACTTGACGGGCTTATCTCCAATGTAGATACACTAAATAACATAATGGTTCGGAAATGATGATATGATGATGACAACCTTATTATACCTGCTATGGTTAATATTGTTTGCTCATAATAAGTGAGTGCTCTAGTACAGGTGCTAATCTAGTGGACAGGTAAATGATGATAAGCTTGATGCTAAGTTTAAATTGGTTACTATAATCATAAGCTCTTTTATGCAACTGTGTCAAGCTAGCCCACCTGAAAAGCCTTGCATGATCCTTGGTGTCTTTTATTCCTGGTTTTAATGGGTAAGTCTAGCTGAGTACCTTCTCGTACTCAGGGTTTATCTCCCACCTATTGCAGATGACCAGTTCTACTTTGGTTGCTGCAAGTACTACCTTCTCCCAGCTGGGGATGAAGACTAGACCGTTGGGCGCGGTCTCTACTAGTTCTCGTACTTGATAATGCTTTTGTGGGACATGATTCAGACTTGGCAATGTATTTGAAAACTATGATGTTTTGTACTAAACTATGTTGCTTCCGCACACTCAAACTTGGTTTGTAATATGTTATTTGAACTCTGATGGATGTAATTCGAATGCTACTTGTGAAATGTTGTAACGAATGATGTATTGTGTTGAATCACTATGATCTTGGTTTATATGTCGAGAGTTGGTTGAAATCCTTCGTGATTTCTGGACTACCGGGATTATGGGAGCTTAAGTACAGGAATTTGATCGCTTCGGTGATTGTTTTTGTACTTACGTTCTTATGATTTGGTCGGTTCTATTACAAATGTGTGGTATGTTTCTTTTTTCATTTTCTCGACTGTTACTCTACTTTGCTTATGGCTGACGCTCGTTTTGGCAGAGTCACTATCTTTTGGAGGCCATCGAAGAGTGCGGCACGTGGGAGGTGGTCGACCACAATTTGGCCATCGAGACCTTGAAGAAGGAGGTAGAGACTCTAGAGGCCAAAAAACTCAGCTTGTAGGGGAGGTTGGTGGCCTTCGCACTATCCGTGCTGAACTGGAGGAGTTCCAGAAGAAGGTTTACTTGCTAAATAAGGAGATTGATGGTGCGAAGGCTACTGACAACTGGCTACTGAGCGCACCTTGAAGGCCATTGAGTTAGCCGATAGCCTTCGGAAGGAGGTGGATGCCGAGAGGGAGTCTGGCAGTGCCTTAAAGGCACAAGTAGATATGTTATCTAAGCGCCTTGAGGACGCCAAGTCCATCGGGCTAGCGGCGGCTGAGCTTTACGTGGGGGCGCTTGAGCAGTTCAGAGGCTCTACGCCGCCGCTGCCTTTGGAGCCTTCGGCATTCAACATCTTCTCCTGGTTGAAGGCCAACTTCATGAAGCTCCCTGGCTTCATTGGAGGTGCTATGGATTTTGGTCTCCACCACAAATCTTTCAAAGATGTTAGCACAGGATGGCTGCCCAAATATGAAGGACGTGAAGGAGAGATATCTTGAGGGCCCAGCCGACCTTGGAATGACTTCGCGTGATATCCGAATATCAGTCCGCCACTTCATGAAGTTGTTCTAGGTGAGGTTTGGCCGGGTGGAGGCACACTCAATGGTGGAGGCACGCCGAGCTGAGGTTAGTTTTTCGTTTATAACTTGTTTATTTCTGTCTTAGGTTTTTTACTGCTTGCTTGCTTGTTTTTATAACTTGGTATTATTTCTGCAGGAGTTGCAGAAGAAGGAAGCTACATGTGGAGCTGCTGGTGCGTGATCTTTGTTGGGTACGGAGGCGCCGGCTCCAAAGGCTCCATCTCCGGCTGCTAAGGCCCCGAAGCCCCTAGAGCCCACGCCTGCTCCTGCTAATCCGGAGGTGTAGTGTAGGTTTTAGTTAGTTTTCTTAGGCTTAGTTGAAGGCGATGTGCCACAGTTGTATATATTTAGGTCTAAATTGTGAACTTGTCCTGCGTAGGTCTCCTTCGCAGGGACTGTGCAGGACGTGACTCCTGTTACTATGTATCAAGACGACATTTATGTTAATGGTGAATTATGGCAATATTGGCGGGAAACTTTCCCCCATCGTTCTGTTCATGATATGTTTGATTTTGTAAAGTATGATATTGACAATGAACGTGCGGAGTTTACTAGATCATTAGCTTGGCGAGGGCGTCGTCCTTAGTTTTTTAATTGACTTTGTTTGGCTGGCCTTCATGTCTTTGTGGCTGTTACTTTGGACGCCTTAGCACCTTCTCTTTTTCCTTTGCCGCCTTCGGGCTTTTGTACTATTGCGCTTCTAATGCGCTACTGTTGTAATTGTATCTGCATTGAAATAAAGTTTTCCTTGATTGTTTATTTGTGCATTTCTTATTATAAAGGATTCTTATTATAATTTTTGACTAGGCCGAAGGGTTACATCTCCTATGTCTTGGTTTCTCTTTTTCCCTCAGCTTCTCTCTTCTCTGGCCGATGTTGAATACGAGTCTGTGCTCTTGCACGAAGGAGCTCAGTTGTTGGTTTTTGACCTTGGGCGCCTTGCAGAGGCTTTGGTGCTTGTTTTGCCACTCTAGCCTCTGCTTCTGTGCTTGCTTGAAGTTGACAGTGAAGTTCTAGCACGTCGCAGCGGAGGAACTGAGGTGCTCGTGTTTGATCTTGCTGATGCTGCGAAGGCTTTGGTGCAATTTGAGCATTCATCGGAGATGCTGATTTTTATTCTTGATGCTTCTCAAGAGGCCACAGAGCAATTTGAGAAAGCAACGGTGGTCGAAGAGGCATTTCTTGTACATTGTTTCCGCTTGCTCCTGGATTTTCTTGTTTTGGCCTTCGGCTATGTTGGAGCAGCTGTGCTCCCATTGAACATGGTCGATGTCGGGTCACGCTAGAAGGTGTCTTTGGTTGCGAGGGGATGTTATGAGCCTTCGTGCGATACCCTCTCACAACCTCTGACACTGACTAGCTACTGCCGAACTCAGGTCACTCTAGGCCTCGCAGAGGCTTTACGACATCAGGTGGACGATGCGTACGACCTGAATGACATCGGGTGAGCCGCATGAACCTGAATGAATTTCTTGTAGAACGTTTTTGCATTCACTTTGAGATATGCACCTAAGCAGCGACTGGACAACCCCTTTTTTGTACAGTATTCCCTCTATTTATGTATAGTTTCTTGCGCACGCTGCCATTCTGGCTGTACTCACCTCATCCTCTGTGTGATGCACGCTGTTGAGGCAATCTATGATCAATTGCCTCCAGTCTTCAGACTCAATGACTAGGATTGTTTTGGATGCCTTCACAATGGCATGCGTTGCTGGTGCTTGGAGTACTTAATAAAAGGCTCCATTTGGTATGGGCAAGTTGTTTGCTGCTGCCTTCGCCAATTCGTCTGCTTTTGCATTTTCTGCTCTTGGTATATACTGCAGGGTGAATCCCTGGAACCTCCGCTCAAGAGCCCTTACTATGGCCAGGTATTTGGCCAGTTCTGGTTCCCATGCCATGTTTTTTTAACTTGTCCAGCTATGACTTGGGAGTCTGTTTTTACCAGTAGTGTTCTTGCTCCAAGTGCCTTTGCCTTGTTGAGGCCTAGTATAAGGCCTTCATATTCTGCAATATGGTTTATTGCTTTGAATTCCAACCTTGCTGCATACTTCATGCGGAGGCCAGATGGTGTTATCAAAACGGCGGAGGTCCCAATGCCTAGATGCCCCTAGACCCCGTTTGTGTAAAGTGTCCAGATTTGGGGCTAAGGCTGCGGGGCTTGTTCTGCCAAAGGTGTCTAATTTGCCATAAAATCTGCTAATGCCTACGACTTGATTGCTGTTCTTGATACATAATTGAGTTCAAACTAGGATAGCTCTGTTGCCCATTTCCCTATTCTTCCAGAGGCTTCTTTGTTGCAGAGTATGTCCCCTAGCGGTTGTGAAGATGGTATGTGATTTCATGTGCTTGGAAATAATGCTTCAATTTCCTTGAGGAGATTAGTACCGCATATGCTATTTTTTCTATCTCTATATAGTTCAGCTTTGCTCCTGATAGGGCTTCGGAGATGTAGTAGACCGACTGCTGAATGACCTTCGACTCTTCTTCTTTCTCTTGGAGAAGCACCCCACCGACTGCATGGTCAGAGGCTGCAACATATAATAGCAATGGTGCCTCCGGACCTGGCACTATTACCATGAGTTTGGTAGCCAAATAATTTTTGAGTTGTCGGAAGACCTTTGATTGTTCTAGTCCCTATTCCACTTTATCTCTACCTCTTAAATCTTTAAAGAATGGGAAATTGCGTTCTGCTGACTTTGAGATGAATTTGTTCAGCACTGCTATTCTTCCAGTGAGTTTTTGGACTTCCTTTTTTGGTTGATGGTTCCACCATTGAAATTATGGCCTTTGTTTTATCTGGGTTGGCTCTTATGCCTTCGGGTCCTATGATGTACCTGAGCATTTTACCTCTGCTTACGCCGAAGACACACTTTTCTAGGTTGAGTTTTAGCCCGGCCTCTCTGAGATTGGTGAAAGTTTCCTTTAAATCTGTTATGTGGTCTCCCTCATCCTTACTCATCACCACAATATCATCAACATAAGCTATGATGTTTTTCTGCAGCTAGGGCCGAGGACTGCCTTCATCATTCTGGCGAAGGTTGATCCAACGTTTTTCCATTCTTCGGGCATTCTTGTGTAACAATAAGTTCCGAAGGGGGTAGTGAAACTTGTCTTCTCCTCATCTTTTTTGAGCCAGATCTGGTGGTATCCTAAGAAGCAATCCAGGAGAGAGAAATGCTTGCATCCTACTGCCTTGTCAATGGAGGTGTCTATTCTTGGTAGTGGAAATAGATCTTTCTTGCATGCTTCGTTTAGATCTGTGAAGTCTATGCACATTCTCATCTTTCCATTTTTCTTTGGCACTAGTACTACATTCGCTAGTCATTCTAAGTACTTGACCTCTCTGATGATGTTTGCATTTAACAACCTTTGAACTTTAGCTTTTGCTGCTAAAATGCTCTCCTCCAACATTTTTCTTTGTTGCTGCTTTTTTTGTTTTATTCTAGGGTTGATGTCAAGGGAGTGTTGTATAATGTCCCTGCTGATCCCTTTCAGGTCAGAGGCTGACCAGGCGAAGACGTCTTTGTTTTTGGCTAAGGTTTTTATGAGCTCTGCTTCCTCTTCTTTTGATAGGTTGCCTCCGATTGTGACCTTCCTGTTTGGGACTGCATCTTCCAATGGGACTGTCTTCATTTCCTCCTGATCCTTGAGATCTGTTTTTCCCTTCGGCATGTCCAGAGGCTCCGTTGAATTAGTTTTAGCTGCTTCGACGAAGTTGATGTTGCGCTGCGACTTGTAGATGGCTCTTTCTATATTTCTTGCTTACTTCTGGCAGCCGTGAACAGTGATGATTCTGTGCAAGGCCGACATTTTCATACACATGTAACCCATATAAATGGCTGCATTGAATTTGTTTGCAAACCCTCTTCCAAAGATGGCGTTGTAGGGGTAGTAGAGATCTACTACGTCGAAGGTTATATATTATGTTCTTGCATTTTCTTGACCTCCGAAGAAGACTGGGAGGGATGTTTTTCCTAATGCATCTATCTTTTTCCCTCCGAAACCAATTAGTGGTGAGTCCAAAGGCTATAACTGACTCCTGCTTAGCTTCATCTGGTCGAAGGCATTTACAAAGATAATATCTATAGAGCTTCTGGAGTCTATGAGAACCCTATTGATTTTCCATCCTGCAATGTTGGCCTTGATTACCATGGCATCAGTATGAGGGTAGCTCTAGAGCCGCAAATCTTGTTCTGAAAAGGTGATTGGCGTCTTTGACCAATCTATGTAACACACTGGGCCTTGAACTGCTATGTTGTTGACCAACCTAAGGTGATCCTTCTTCTGCTTCTTAGTCTGTAACTCCATCGAGGAGCCCGCAGCTATAGGCAATATCATGCCGATGGCTGGAAGCAGTGTGTGAGGGTGGAGTTGGTTCTCTGGGTTAGGTTCGTTTTTGGGTGTTGTGAGCTGTGTTATTGGAGGCGAAGGAAATGCCTCGAGCTATCTATTATGTATTTAGGATGGCTGGAAATGCCTCGGGTTTATGTAAGTGAGGTTGGCCTCTACCCATTGGTTGTTAGTCAGCCCCTGCTGCTAAGTACTTGGTCTCCATGCGGGTAGGAAGTTTAGGTAGTAGGCAGTGGCTAAAGTGGATGGGTGAATTTGAGTGGAGTTTAGGCTTGGGTAAATTGGATAGTATTGTTGCTGAGATGCTGCGAAGGTATGGTTCACCTCTCTCATGAGTTGTTGTGGTGGAGGTGGCAGATTTGCTCTGCTTTTGATCCTTTCTTGGGTCTCCTTGGCGTATGGGCAGTCCTTGGTTGTGTGCCCTTTATTTTCTCCATGAAAGAAACAATACTGCCTTCACTATCTTTGGTTTTGGTTTCTGTTCTAGTTCCTACCTTGGCTATTTCCCTTGCCTTTGGGTTGTTTCTAGGACGTGTCATTTGGGACTGCCTTTGTCGGTTGCTGCCCCTGCTGGCTGTTTCCTCGGTGTTCTTTGTTGAAGACTTGCTGGTTTTGCGCTTGTTGTGGCTATGGCTGACCTTGGCTTCTGTTACCCTTCTAGGCGTTTTCTGCTGTTGCCCTAGAACTGCTTGCTTTGGTTTTGTTCTTCTAGTCTTCTGCAGAGGTCAATGTCAGATCTGCAATACTTCTCAAATTCGCTGTAAAGGTCTTCAATGGTTCGAGGCTTTTCCCTGGCTAGGTGAGCTGCAAATGGACCTATGCGAAGGCCTTTGATTGCTGCTTCGATAGCGACGTCCTCTAGGACATTGGGTGCTTTTGCCTTTATTTGCACGAATTTCTAGAGGTAGTCCTTTAGGGCTTCTCTTTGATTCTACTTGCATTGAAACGGGTCCATGGAAGTAAAGGATTCACTTGTGAACCCCTTGAAATTTGCTAAGATCTTGTCGCGAAGGTCTTCCCATGAATAGATAGAACTTGGCCTTAGCATTGAATACCAGGCTAGCGCATCGCCTTCAGCTACGATGATAAAGGACTTAGCTAGCACCGCTTTATTTCCACCAGCGGAAGCTATTGCTGCCTCAAAGCTCATGATGAACTATCGTGGGTCTGATCTTCAATTGAATTTGGGCAAGGTGATGGGTTTGTAGGAGGCGGGGTTGGGTGAGCTTTGGATGCCTTCGGATAGTGGTGATTTGGAATCGATGGTTCTGTGGGTTTGTGGTGAAGTGTAGGGTATGCCGAAGGTTGGTTGTGCTATGGAACGTGGCGGGGGATTGGGTTGGCTTTGGTTTGCTGAGTGGAGTTAGTTGGATGTGTTGAAGTTGGATTGCGATGGCTACATACTTTGTATTTTGGCCTGTAAGACGGCTAGCTGCTGCCTAATCTCCGTTGCCTGAGCTGATGCTTGGGCTGCCCGTTGATTTGCGGCGAAGGCTGCTGTGACCCTATCTCTTTCTTGTTGCATGCTCTGCAACTGAGCCTGTAGCTGTTGAAGCTCTTGTTCTGGAGTGGGACTTGGGGCTTGCTGCTCCTCGGATGCAGGAGGCTGGTCTTCGACCGTGGGTTCTTCTCCAACTTGATCTTCTGGGGGCTATAGCATAAGTGTTGTGGGCACTACGCCTGGGTCGTCCTCTCGTCGAGGGCTCTACGGGAACCCTAGCGGAGGCTGCTCTCTTTCTTGCCATCGTGGGTCTTGTTTGGCCAACCCGCGGTGGGCATCAAAGTTGGAAAACGGTGGTTTCCAGCGGGTGGGACTAGAAGGAGATAGCCGAAGCCTTCGCCGGGACAGGTGCCTCGGGTGAAGCGTGTCATGTGAAAAGTGGGTCCAGACCAAACTAGGGTTTCATAAACGCATTCAACTACCTCCCCCCTTGTACAAAGTTTGTGTTCCCCTTTTATAGGGCACCGCTTGCTAAGGCTACTCTTTTACAATTTTACCCCTTGACGGTTACAGTACATCCTCGGAATATTCCTATACTAATACAAACTGCTAAGGGTAATTTGGGTGCCTTCTTCTTCAACCGCCTTTGCTTGATGGGCCGCAACCGTGAGTCCGTCTGTGGCCCACGGCTTGGCACCGCTGTCCTTCAGGAAGTCCCTCGACTCTCGGGGCCTTCATCCGGGGCGACCTACGTGCCGACTCTCCGTAGCCTCCGCAGGTGCCGCCCGAGCCTTCGCCGTTGGCTGCATCCGGGAGCCTCCGCCCAGGGCGTCGAAGCCTCCGCCTCGGACCACGTTCGGGTGCCTTCGCCGCATCCTCTGGTCCTTCGCCCTGATCGGCCGATCGGGCGGAGGCTTTCATCTTCTCTTCCTGTACATCACTCATAAAATTCGTTAATCATTAGCTTTCATTGCTGTTGCGGTCCCTGGCCTCCGCGACTTATAACCGTGTCCCAACAATCTGGATGACTAGAAATAATCAGATCTTCAAAAGCTTCCCAGCTTCAGTCCAAGGCTGCAAGTCTTTCTGTTCAGAATTTACTTACTTCCTTTGGCTCACCAAGAAAAGATACTTCCCTCATATTCAAGAATGGATACAAAGCCTGATTTAGTTTTGACTTCTATTCTAGTTCTACTGATTTTTTTCCTTCTTCTTTGTCTCTTGAAGGAGTTACACTGATCATTCTGTACTTTGTTTTTTCCCTAATATATTGGTGGTAACCCCAGAAATTCCAAACTCAATTTGACAGTTGGACTGCGTGCGAGTTCAGAGTTGTATAACATTTTCTGCAATATAGTGCATATGAGAGGAGTAACTGTCCCATCCTTGTTCCTTCGAATCTCATAGGAATCTGTGTATGAGTTGGATCAACAGTATCTTGGTTCTCGCATTCCGCCATGGCATGTGGTTTTGCCAGTATCAACTACTCCAGATTTGCAGCGGCAGAGGTGTGTGCCGGATCAGCGCCCTGGTTTTTAAATGAAGGCAGGAATGCCAAGGTCAACGCCTCCATCTCAATTTTGCAGACAAGTTGTTCCTGTCCTCCAACTGCTAGTTTTTAGAAATGGTTTTGGCTGAGTTATCCCTCTACTCCTGTTTTGGTAATCCAGAATAGGATAAGTATCTAAATAACATCATGGTCATCTCGTCCAATAGAAATACTTCGAATTAAAATAAAATCTCAGAATAGAATTTGCACGTGTTGCCGATGTGAACAGCTAAACAATAGGTTAAGTGGTTAACTGAGCCACGGCCTGAATAGTCCATTATGAACCAGAGATCAGAGATGATGGCAACAAATATAATTGAATAAACACAGCTGCTAGGCACTCTCATTTGATAGTTGAACACTACTTCAGATGTGGGAGCCGTTGACATTTTTATTATACTTAACATTGCTCTAGCAACTTCCTTCCCCATGGCGTTCTGTTGGATAATATCATGTAACATAGGAGTATTATACTTGGGCCAGTATCTTACCTATTCTGCTACCGCCTCTCTGAAATCCATGAACTCAGCACCTCTGCCGCTGCAAATTTGGAGGCTGCTGGTTTTGACAACAGAAGCTACAAGGCATATTGTGCAAATGAAATCAGAGGCCTATAAATACCCCTCGACTTCACTGCCATGTTCCATATCACACCCAAGCATCAAACAGCAGAATTCCTTTGGTCCTATAAAGATAAAAAAGGAAGAGTTCAGATCATCGCCATCCAGTTTAATCCATTACTCAGTGAGGTCTAGTTGCTTGGCTTCGAGGGGAATAGCATGGAAGAGCAAAAGCGCAGTATGGGTGATGTGGCTGCAGTTGCAGTCCCTCCCATGCAGACAAGCGAGAGCAACAAGATTTCCATCATCATCTCCCCAAGGGCTGCAACCTCCAAGATTATGCCATTTGAGCTGATCCATGCCGGCAGCGTCAGCTCACGACCACATGCTGATGTTGCTGAATCCTCTGTTGCACATGCAATTCATCATCACCGATGGAATCAAGGCTTACAAAAGATCAATGCAGTTCCTCTGATCAAGAAGGTAAAGTTATAAAACCTTGCAGTTCAGTTTAACTGTCTGAAATTTGTCATTGAGTTTTGTAGAAATTAAATGTTGACCTGAAAGAGTGGCCATTGCATTGCAGATGATCGTGGAATTCCTTGGCACATTCATACTGATCTTCACTGTGTTGTCCACCATCATCATGAATGAACAGCATGATGGCGCCGAGAGTCTGCTCGGCATTGCAACCTCTGCAGGTTTAGCTGTCACTGTTCTTGTGCTGTCCCTCATCCACATATCTGGCTGCCACCTGAACCCAGCAGTCAGCATCGCCATGGCTGTATTTGGCCACCTCCCACTTGCTCACATCCTGCCTTACGTGGCTGCACAAATTCTGGGCTCCGTTGCTGCCTCCTTCACTGTCAAGGGCATCTATCATCCGGTGAATCCTGGGATCGCCACCATACCGAAGGTTGGCACTACTGAAGCTTTCTTCCTTGAGTTCATCACGACATTCGTGCTTCTGTTCATCATCACTGCTCTGGCCACTGATCCCCATGCAGTAAGTTTTATGTCGCTTTCGACCTTTTAATCCTGTTTGCCTTCTTCCCATTGTATGAAGCCAAAGCTGATAATGATCTTCTCATAAATCTTCAGGTGAAAGAGTTGATAGCAGTGGCAGTTGGGGCAACAATAATGATGAATGCTCTTGTCGCAGGGTATGTGCATATGGAATTGTTCAGAAGTACTTTCCATTAGGAGATTTCTTGTGTACTTGAAATTTCACAAAAATATACTCTAACTTTGCTTGTTAATGTGTATGAGCAGACCGTCAACAGGAGCATCAATGAATCCTGCACGCACACTTGGACCGGCAATTGCAACCTGTAGATACACTCAGATTTGGATCTACATGGTGGCAACGCCACTGGGCGCTATAGCTGGAACTGGAGCCTATGTTGCAATTAAGCTGTAGTTACCAAAAAAGGTAGGAAAAATTCAGAAATCTGTATCTGAACATAACACACACTTATCTGTCGTGTAGTTCTAAGAAACTTCATGTTTCTGCAGGGAACATGTGACTCTCAGAGCTAGCTGATACTACAAGAACAGTGTGAATACATCAAAAAAATTCTTCAGACTCCATGGTCAATTGGAAAGTGTAGATGCATGAAACAATATTGATTTTGATCATTTTAGTTCCCTGTATGTACAGTTGCCAATTTCCCTCCTTTTTTCTTTACTTGAAATGTACATATGTGTCATTCTCAGCTCTTAGCTGATGCCATTTGTTTCCTATAGAAGTTTCTTCTGTTTTTCCTTTTTCTTATCTCACTCACATTCCCAAGTCCAAATTCCAATGGGATATTGTGCTACAAAAACAACATGGAAGGGCCCCAGTTTATGAAGTCAAGTATAATGTGTTGTTGCTATGCAACAGACTACTACCTGGTTTGCATAGACACATGACACATGTTGAATGCTGTAACTACCTGCAGAACTTCAGTTTCATTGTACATATCTATGGATTCTGGAGAACAAATGAGCAGTGCTCCTCCAGCATCCGATTTCCAATGGAAATTCGATGTAAGGACCCGGGCACTTTACGAAGCACAATACTCTGCCAATGCAGTAACTCTGCTACTAGAGTACAGGGGTTTGACCGATTAACCTCGATCTATAATAAAACTTACAGAGCAGAGCAGGTAGGCATGCGGGTCTTCCTCCTGTTCTCCATCCTGAGGCACGGCGGAGCCTTGCCGGACAGCCAGACGGCGGCCAGGACATGATCGGCTCGGACATCCTCGACACGACAACGCTCACGGCAGCCGACACCCGGCACCCGGCAGGCCGTCGATCCGGGTGGTCTGGGATGTGGGGGGCGGACCACCGTGGAGCTTGGACGGGGAAACGGAGCACTGACCCTGCTCTGTGCTCCGCTGCACGGCGGCGCCGGAAGCTCGGGTGGGCGGTGGGCCTGTAGGATGGGCCGTTTGTGTGACGGCTGAAAGTTCTCCTCCCTTCGACATAGGTCCGTATGTTCTGTGGGCCACGGACGAGAGAACAGCAGGCCGAATAGATTTTGTTTTCAGTCGCCAATGCGGGCTTGACCAACTGGTCTGCAATGGGCCTAACCAATGTTCGTTGAATATTTGCTTCTTATGTTTGGGCCAATATATATTCTCTCAAAAAAAATGTCTGGGCCGAATGTTGTATTTCTTTTTAAAGGTGGGACAACATAATTGCCTTGAGTAAAGGTGGACCAATATAATAGGATTTATTTACTGGTTCTAAAAAAACTTACTAACAGGATATACTCCGTATATTATAGTTTAAATTATAGGAGTATATCAGTGAATAAACACTGGAACGTTGGAATTGACCAGCACTGGCACCATTAGTTCTAACTGCCAAATCCAAATAGCCACCAGAATAAAATGTAGAAATACAGTTTGTCGTTTCCGTTAACAAATCACATGTCGTTTTTTTTGGCTAATAAAAGAAATCGTGCGTCATTGGCAATAAATATTCATTTTTTTCAAAATACACATCACAGATGTTAAATTGTAAATAATTTTAGAACTGATTTTATCACAAAGAATATAATGAATTAACCTACGCTTAATACCTAATGACAATAAATTTTACAAGTAACCTATAATCCCCTACGAGGTGATTTAAGGACCGATAATTTTAGGACTGGTTTTATAAATTTGAAAGTCTCATCTTACGTATCTTCCGCGATAATTAGCTGTCTGTAAATTTTATATTCATCGAAGTGAAAAAAGAGTAACTCTAGAGGTTAAAAGTTGAGCCCCATCTTTTATAAATTTCTAAATCTCCCGCTGCTCTGCGAGTAGATATTATATGCATAGAAAACCGACGTACCAAGAACAGTACGACACGATGACGTAGGAACAAGAAGGAGATGTCTAAAATTAGTCGCTCTGATCCGATCGACTGTTCAAATTAATTGGAGCCATTCACAGCCATATGCAGCCGCCAGGTCTAGGGTCTCGCGCCTCCGAGTGTTGCCGCCCCCCCCCCCCCCCCCCACCCACCCCTCACCCCCAAGATGAGGGCGACAACTACGACATCAGCATCCATTGAGACTTTTATTTCCGGATGGTGACATCAAGATAGAGATGGTGTCGCTGTCATGGAATAATTTTCTCTGGTCTCTTCTCTGTTTCATCGTGGTTAGATCTGGCCACGATGAAGGACTATGGAGATTAAGTTTTAGATCGGTCTTTCTCATTTTTCATTGGCAGAAAGAAGAAGGAAGACACCAGAAAGGAGAATTTTCTCAACTCCGCCTACATGAATATTGGTCGTCGTTGGTTGAGCATCGGTTTTCAGGTCTTTTGTCGAGTGTTTGCATGTGCGGTCGTTCATACCGCAAAACGTCGTACAAGTTTGATTTTGAGATCTGGAGCTATTCACAGCGTGCGTATAATTTATATGAAAATCAATTTCTAAATATTTGTGTAATCCAGAGTTCTTTTAACATTTTAATGTATCCAGCTATTAACTAATATAATTCTTCTTTGATCGAAAAAAATGTCATGCAAGTCGATCGGTCTTGAGAGGCCGAGATTGGAGCATGAGCATGGCGGGGTTGGAGCATCAACGAGAAAACAGGACAAGTACATGCAGAAAGGGAAGCGTGCCGTACACCGTGGTGGTCGCTGTCCCTGTGCGAGCGGGAGCGATTCCATTCTGAGCGCTAGTGACAGTAATTTAACTCGTGATGCGCGTGCCTACTACCTTTTCACTCAACTTAGGCTTTATTCGGACACAGTCGAATTCGTATCAATTCACATATGTCGAGGTAGATTAGAGTGGAACTTAAAAAAAATCCCCCTAATCCACCCCAACACATGTGAACTGAGGTAAATTCGACGACATCCAAACATGGCCTCAATGCATTGATTTTTTGCTTTCACTCAGTAGTCTCATTCTACCGTACGTATATATTATGAATTATGGAGTATATAGCATGATCTAAACTACTCTCATCTTGTCATTTGACTTCTCGTGTCTTGGTTTGACTTCATGCGTCTCGGCTGTAGGTGACAAATGCTCCGCCGGGACCCACTGGTTGAGAGCCTCCTAAAAGTCCTCTGAGGCTCGCTCCGTCTTTGAATTTTAGTGAGCCTCCTTGGGTTATAAGGGCGACGTACGTAAGCTAGTTGCCTTGGCCATGTCTCCACGTGTTGATTAGGGACTTGTATATCGTGGGGTTACGACTCCGGATATCCACGGCAGATCATATGGGCTACGCCCCCAGGGACGGCCCAGACCACAGACGAAGTCTTGCGGGGCACGACACTGCTCGGCGCCTCCCACAAGACACCGGGAAGATATCCTGAAGATAATACGAGATCTGTTATGATACGCATGATCCCATGATTCATGTGATCTATTATTACTTTCTAGTTATCTCTCATATCTAACCAACTTGTAACCCTACCCCCGGACTATATAAGGCGGGCAGGGACCCCCTCCAAACACACGTCATATCATACGATAGCCAATACAATCCAACAGACCACATGAGTAGGGTATTACATCATACTGACGGCCTGAACCTGTCTAACTCGTGTGTCTCTGTTGCCTTCTTGTTCTCGAATACACGCATCTCTACCAATCAATCTACCTTCGTGGAATACCCCTCGGAGGACTGCCGATGATATTCTGTCGACAACTATGATTTCATGTGCTTGGAAATAATGCTTCAATTTCCTTGAGGAAATGAGTACCTAATACGTTATTTTTTCTATCTCTAGCTTTGCTCCTGATAGGGCTTCTGAGATGTAGACCGGCTGCTGAATGACCTTCAACTTTTCTTCTTTCTCTTGGACAAGCACCCCACTGACTGCATGGTCAGAGGCTGCAACATATAACAGCAATGGTGCCTCCGGATCTGGCACTATTACAATGAGTTTGGTAGCCAAATAATTTTTGAGTTGCCAGAAGACCGTTGATTGTTCTGGTCCCTATTCCACTTTATCTTCGCTTCTTAAAGCTTTGAAGAATGGGAGGCTGCGTTCTGCTGACTTTGAGATGAATCTGTTCAGCGTTGCTATTCTTCTAGTGAGTTTTTGGACTTCCTTTTTGGTTGATGGTTCCACCATTGAAATTATGGCCTTTGTTTTATCTGGGTTGGCTCTTATGCCTTCGGGGCCTATAATGTACCCGAGCATTTTACCTCTGCTTATGCCAAAGACACACTTTTCTAGGTTGAGTTTTAGCCCGGCCTCTCTGAGATTGGCGAAGGTTTCCTTTAAATCTATTATGTGGTCTCCCTCATCTATACTCATCACCACAATATCATCAACATAAGCTATGATGTTTTCTGCAGCTGGGGGCTGAGGACTGCCTTCGTCATTCTGGTGAAGGTTGATCCAACGTTTTTCAATTCTTCAAGCATTCTTGTGTAACAATAAGTTCCGAAGGGGTAGTGAAACTTGTCTTCTCCTCATCTTCTTTTTTGAGCCAGATCTGGTGGTATCCTGAGAAGCAATCCAGGAGAGAGAAATGCTTGCATCCTGCTGCCTTGTCAACGGAGGTGTCTATTCTTGGTAGTGGAAATGGATCTTTCTTGCATGCTTTGTTTAGATCTGTGAAGTCTATGCACATTCTCATCTTTCCATGTTTCTTTGGCACTAGCACTACATTCGCCAGTCATTCTGAGTACTTGACCTCTCTGATGACGTTTGCATTTAACAACCTTTGAACTTCAGCTTTTGCTGCTAAAATTCTCTCCTCTGACATTTTCCTTTGTCGCTGCTTTTGGTTTTATTCTAGGGTTGATGTCAAGGGAGTGTTGTATAATACCCCTGCTGACCCCTTTCAGGTCGGAGGCTGACTAGGCGAAGACGTCTTTGTTTTTGGCTAAGGTTTTTATGAGCTCTGCTTCCTTTTCTTGTGACAGGTTGCCTCTGATCGTGACTTTCCTATTTGGGACTGCATCTTCCAATGGATCTGTCTTCGTTTCTTCCTGATCCCTAAGATCTATTTTTCCCTTCGGCATGCTCGGAGGCTCCGTTGAATTAGTTTTAGCTCCTTCGACGAAGTTGATGTTGCGCTGCAATTTGTAGATGGCTCTTTCTATATTTCTTGCTTATTTCTGGCAGCCGTGAACCGTGATGATTCCATGCAAGGCCGGCATTTTTGTACATAGATAACCCATATAAATGGCTACATTGAATTTGTTTATGAACCCTCTTCCGAAGATGGCGTTGTAGGGGTAGTAGAGTTCTACTACGTCGAAGGTTACATATTCTGTTCTTACGTTTTCTTGACCTCGGAAGGAGACTAGGAGGGATATTTTTCCTAATGCATCTATCCTTTTCCCTTCGAAACCAATTAGTGGTGAGTCCAAAGGTTGTAACTGACTCCTGCTTAGCTTCATCTGGTCGAAGGCATTTACAAAGATAATATCTACAGAGCTTCCAGAGTCTATGAGAACCCTATTGATTTTCCATCCTGCAATGTTGGCCTTGATTACCATGGCATTGGTATGAGGGTAGCTCTCGAGCCACAAATCTTGTTCTAAAAAGGTGATTGGTGTCTTTGACCAATATGTGTAACGCACTAGGCCTTGAACTGCTATGTTGTGGACCAACCTAAGTTGATCCTTCTTCTGCTTCTTAGTATGGAACTCCATCGAGGAGCCCCCGGCTATAGGCAATATCATGTCAATGGTTAGAAGCGGTGTGTGAGGGTGCAGTTGGTTCTCTAGGTTAGGTTCTGTCGGGTTCATAAACCCGGGGTCCCCAATGGACCCGCTTCCCTGCAATACTTGGCCCAGCAGGCGGCGTAGCGACAGCGCGCGTCTGGGCCAACCTAGATATACAATGATGGGTCGAGACCACAATCCAGTCCCCGACCGGGACCTCTAGCTAGGAGACCTGGTCAGAGCCCCGACCGGAAGGCCTGGCCAAGGTGGGACTGCAGTCCAACTCCAACCCCGTTCCTTCAACCGAGGATATGCCAAACCTTTGCTCGCCTCTCTTTCTTGACCGACATGGTCAAGGTAGACTGGGAATGACCAACCAGGACGCCTGCTCGGTGTGGGCCTGGGGAGCAGGTGGAGAAGATAAGGTAAGGCGCTCAAGTCAACCGTAATACCGAGGACCATACCCTGCCATGCCCTGCGCACCTGTAGGACGGTGCCACAAGGCCATGACAGACGGACTCTATATAGCCTTCCAGACGCGTTAGAACACAAACAGTATTGTGGGCACCATCGTTTGCCATCCCTAGCGAACACTATGCAGCCTACCAGGTCATGAACAGTAAGGTGGGCAAACACTATGCAGCATGTCGGATACAACAGGTCATGAACAGTAAGGTGGGCGATGACATGATGTACCCGACAGCATGGGCAACAAGACTAGGTAGCACACGTACACACTCTCTCCCTTTCCGTCTTTGACTTGTAAGGCCACCCCCTTCATCTATAAAAGGGAATGCGCTCTCTCCTCTGAGAATGGGATGACTCGAGGACTCGATGTCTAAACAACTCAATAGCTCTAGAACTCGATAGCTACACAGTCTACATGCTCTCAACAGTTGATAAGCTCGGACACATAGAGCATACGCTCCAAGACTGAGCGCACGTTTGAGCATCCGTCACTCTCTTCCACTCGGTTTAGAGTCCGACTAGGCCTCTAACACCCCCTTTCATTCCTTAATCGTTTGTAACCCCATAGCAAACTTCGAGCACCTAGGCTCAGGAATAAAGTCATTGACTGACCTCAACTCGACATAGGGCCTGTTGCCTGAACTAGTATAAATCCTGTTTCATTGAGTGCTAGGCCACATCCGATCACAACGCACGACAAAACTACAAATATTTACTTGTTGGCCATATTTCACACCGACAGTTGGCGCCGTCCGTGGGGAGGATGCCGTGCGTTCATGCTTTTGGTCATCAGATGGCCCACCTTTCCACCATCTTCAGCATGGCGGGCTCGAGCGATACGATTCGCTTTGGCTCGCTGGAGTTTCCCATGCTCCCACTTGCTGGGATGTGGGTTCCTCCCATCTTTGTGCCACTCTAGACCTTCCTCTTCGGGAGTCTGGACTTCATCGCGGACCAACTCGGCGTACTCCACCTCTATGAGGAGGCGCTTGCCCTGGTGCCCACTGGAGGAGGAGCGCCCTCTACCAGCCCTATACCACTCGACGACCTCAATGTCGAGACACCCGCGCTTCACCTCGAGCCCATGCTGGGCTCAATCCCCATGGTGAGTGATGTACATATTGTTCTTTACTCACTATTTAACACCTTCCGTTGACTCTCTAGAGGGACCCCGTTGTCCCCACCATGACTACCATGCGACCAGTTTCCCTACGGCTTCGCTTCCCCTATGGATGCGTGCGCACGGGGCTCCAAAGGATGCTGATGCCGCCCCCTCTCATGTCTGAGTTTGTGGGGATGCTAGGCCACGCTCCCGCCTCCTTCCATGACCTCGTCGATGATGATGTCAAAAGTGATGGCTCCAGCATCGGCGACATCATGGCACCTGGCCACCCTCTGTCCCGGGAGTGCACTATGACGGACGCCTCGGGACAGCCACCGGTGGTAGTGGAGTCTCTATAGACTCACACCCCTCCGGACCCCCATGCATAGGCCCTGGCGCATGCACAGGAGCATGGTGAGGAGTTACGACAAAGGCGGCAGAGCCAGCCACCGCCTGCGCCAGCGCACTCAGCGCATCACGCTGTGCCACATGCGCGTAACCCGGCGTGCGATGCTTAGGGTCATGCCTGTCAGGTCTAGCGTAAGGTCCTAGACGGAGGGGACGACCCCCCATAGTTTGCTCGAGCTGGCAAGAACATCGCTGCTACGATGATGCTTCTACGCAGCCTCCCCAAGCCTGCTGACCCCTAGGAGCAGGCAATCCATCGGAACCTCCGGGCGCTGGTGGAGACCACCACCGTTTGGCAGGCGGAGAGCTCCACGTCATGACACCAGCTCGTGGCCTCTTGCCTAACCAGGGGACTAGAGCTACACCAGTCGAATCGCTCTGACCACTCACCATAGTAGTTGCCGAGCGTGGAGCAGGAAGCCGCGGCTACACCATAGCCCAACCCGGCACCCGCTCCACACCGACCACCTATGCGCGAATGGCTTGGGCCGAACTATGATGCTAACAGTGTCATCAACAATCGACACCACGCCCGGCATGATGATGACGTCCATCGAATGGTGGCTAGAGCAGGTGGCGCGAGTCGTGGCCTGACCATTGAGGAGTGCAAGGACACACACCCTAGACATGGCGGCCGGCCAAACGACCGGAGCCCCAACCTGGATGGCCCGAGGCCATGGGCCTTTGGTCACTGCATCTAGAAAGCGCTGTTCCCATAGCGCTTCCGACCGCCCACCAACATCACCAGGTACACCGGGGAGACGAACCTCGGTATATGGCTTGAAGACTTTCGGCTCGCCTGCCGAGCCGGAGGAGTGGATGATGACTACTTCATCATCCAGTACCTCCCCATCTACATGGGGGAGCATGTTCGAGCATGGCTTGAATTCCTTCCAGCCGATAGCTTTCACGACTGGGCGGATCTCAAGAGGTCTTCGTTGGAAATTTCCAGGGGACATATGTCCATCCTAGGAATTCCTAGGACCTTAAGAGCTGCCAGCAGGAGCCCAACGAGTCCATGCGGGATTACATCCGTAGGGTCTCAAAGCAGTGCAACTCCCTTCCTAATGTCATCAACGTGGACGTCGTGAGTTCGTTCCTCTCTAGGACAACCTACAAGTCCTTGATCCACAAGCTCGGCTGTGTGAAGCCCCGTACCACCCGTGACCTACTCAACATCACCACGAACCATGCCTCCAGTGAGGAGGCAATCAGGGTGATCTTCAGTGGCGGTTGGGATAGGGGCAAGGCCAAGCGCGGGGACTAAGGCAAGGGCCCCTCCACACAAAAGGGCAAGAAGAACAAGAAGGATCGACGCCGACCGACCAACCTAGCTTTGGTCGCCATGGCCGACCACGTGGGCAAGAAGCCATAGTAGGGCCAGCCTGACCACTTCAACAAGCTCATGGAGAGTCCATTTACTAACCACGCATATCCCATCAAACACCTCTATAAGGACTGCGAGCTCCTCAAGCGCTTCCTGCGGCAAGCCACCAAGCCAAAGGAAGGGAAAGGCAAGGAGGACACAGCCAAGAAGGGAGGCACGGTGGGTAAGGATGGAGACAGCTTCCCTAACCCTGAGGAATGCCTCATGATCTTTGGGGGATCCGACGCCATACACTCCAAATGCCAGCATAAGGTATGCTACCGAGAGGCATGCACCGCCGAGTTAGCCATCCCCTCTTTCCTTAGCTGGTCAGGCTCCCCGATCACTTTTGATCAGAGAGACCATCCTTCCTACGTCGCCCGACCAGGTCACTACCTGCTCATCGTCGACCCCATCATCCACAAGAAGCGCCTCACCAAGGTGCTAATGGATAGAGGTAGCGGCCTCAACATTCTCTATGTCCACACCCTCGACGTCATGCATATCCCCCGATCAGAGCTCTGCCCAGTGAGCTCTCCCTTTCACGACATAATCCCAGGGACGCAGGCATAGCCACTCGGGCAGATCGGCCTGCCTGTCACATTTGGCATCCACGCCAACTTCCGCTCGGAGGTCCTAACCTTTGAGGTAGTGGACTTTCTAGGGTCCTACCATGCCATCTTGGGGCAGCCATCACCAACTACACCTACCTCAAGCTAAAGATGCCAGGGCCAAACGGTGTCATCACTATAGGTAGCACCTTCTTGCATGCCTACACATGCGACCGCGAGCATTACAAGCTCGCCCCTACTGTCATCAACTCCACCGAGCTCCCGGAGCTTGGGAATTCGGCGACTCCAGCAGTCCTCGACCACAATGGGTAGACCTCCTCAAGCACCTTCCATCATACCAATGAATCCAAGGCGGTGGAGATCGACCCTAGCAACCCAACCAAGACGGTGCGGATCAGGACCAAGCTCCTAGCCAAATAGAAAAGCGAGTTCGCTGACTTCCTATGCGCAAATCATGATGTCTTTGGGTGGAAGACTTCTGACATGCTGGGCATACCGATGGAGGTTGCTGAGCATGCACTATGCATCGTCCCAGGATCAAAGCCCACCAAGCAATGCCAGTGTCGCTTTGACGACGAGAGGTGTAGGGCCATAAGCGAGGAGATCGCCAAACTTCTATCAGCCGGATTCATCAAAGAGGTATACCACTCCGACTGGCTAGCTAATCCTATTCTTGTGAAAAAGAAGAATGGGAAATGGAGAATGTGTGTTGATTATACTGGCCTCAACAAGACATGTCCAAAGGACCATTTTCCTTTACCACGCATAGACTAGATAGTTGACTCCACCTTAGGATGTGAAATCCTCTCCTTTCTAGATGCCTACTCAGGCTACCACCAGATCGCGATGAAAGAGTCCGACCAGGTCATGACTTCATTCATCACCCTGTATGGATCGTACTATTATGTAACCATGTGTCGGGTTCATAAACCCGGGGTCCCTCGGGGACCGGCTTCCACGCCAAAGGTCGGCCCAAGCAGACAGCACCATTGACTCCCATACAGTATTGTAACTGCCCTAACATTAACAGTATTGTAGGCACCGACATTTCCCTCTATAGTGTTGTGGGCGCCATTGACTCCCATACGGTAAGGCTCCCCACATGCCCTTGGGCGTCGACAGTATTGTGGGCGCCAGAATTACCCTACCGAGTAAACATGGTGAAAACCCCTCACATGCCTCTGGGCATCCACAGTATAGCAGATACCGATATCTACCATACCCGAACAAGACAATGTAACCTCCCACATGCATCTAACATTCTATAGTGACATCAACAGTGTTGTGGGCGCCTACCATTATCCTGCATCCGTCGGCGTGGGCAACAAGGCTTAGAAGCATTCGTACCCTCTCTCTCTCACTTGTAATGCCATCCCCTTCATCTATAAAAGGGGATGTGCTCTCTCCCAATAGACAAAAAGTGAACCCAAGTTGATTCAAGCCCAGTCCCTTCAGATTCATTAGATCGATCAAGTTCACTAGCTCACAACCATAGAACCGCTAGGTTCGGATCTCAAGCACACGCTTGAACACTTAGCTCATAGCGGAGCCCCTATCGCTCTCGGCCCTTCCGATCGGAGCTGACCAGACCTCTCGTACACCCCATCATCTTTCTCCTTCTCGTTTGTAACCCCACTACAGACTTCGAGCACCTAGGCTCAAAAATAAAGTCACCGACCGACTCAAACTAGACGTAGAGCACGTTGCCTGAACTAGTATAAACCCTATGTCATTGAGTGCTAGGCCACCTCCGATCACAACGTATGGCAAAACTACAAATATTCACTAGTTGGTCACTTTTTGTACCGACAGTTGGCGCCGTCTGTGGGGAAGACGATGTACATTCAACACTTTTTGGTCATCGGATGGCCTAGTTTTTCACCACCCTCGCCGTGGCAGGCTCAGGCGATACGATTCATTTTGGCTCGCTGGAGTTTCCTGCACTCTCGCCTATTGGGATGTGGATTCCACCCTTCTTCAAGCCATCCCAGGCCTTCCTCTTTGGAAGCCTAGACTTTGTCGATGACCGGCTCGGCGTACTACACCTCCACGAGGGGGTTCACGTCCTGGCACCCATCGGAGGGGCGCCCTCCATTGACTCCGGGACGCACGACTTCGACTACACGACATCTGCACTTTAGTTCGAGCAAACTCTCTGCTCAAACCCCTCTGTAAGTAACGTACATGCTGTTATTTACTTGCTTTTCTCTATCTTCCGCCGATTACCCGGAGGAACCCCATTGTCCCCGACGCGACCGCCATACGACCGGTTCCCCTATGGCCTCGTGTCTTCCACGAACGCATACGCCCGGGGGCTCCAAAGGATGTCGGCGCCGCCCCCACTCACATCCGAATTCATGGGAATGGCGGACTATGCTCCCACCTGCTTCCTCAACCTCATGGATGACGATGGCGAGAGTGACGGCTCCAGCATCGGTGACATGGTGCCTAGCCACCGTCCGTCCCGAGAGTGCGCCATGGCGGATGCTCCGAGACACCCACCGGTGGAAGCAGAGTCCTCACGGATTCACACCTCACCGGACTCTCGTGCGGAGACCCTCGAGCTCACACGGGAGCACGGTGAGGCACTACGACAATAGTGGCTGCATCAGCCACCGACTGCGCCAACATGCTCAGCGCACTACACTACGCCCCATGCACGTAGACCAGCGAGCGGCGCCCGGGGTCACGCCCATCAGGTCGAGTGCAACACCATGGACAGGGGGACCGATCCCCCATGGTTCGCTCAGGCCAGTCAGAACATCGCCGCGGCGGCAATGCTTCTACGTGGTCTGTCCGAGCCGAACGACCCTCATGAACAGGCGATCTCAAGCACAGAACCGCCAGGTTCGGATCTCAAGCACACGCTTGAACACTTAGCTCATAGCGAAGCCCCTGTCGCTCTTGTCCCTTCCGACCGGAGCCGACCGGACCTCTTGTACACCCCATCATCTTTCTCCTTCTCGTTTGTAACCCCACTACAGACTTTGAGCACCGGGGCTCAGGAATAAAGTCACCGACTGACTCAAACTGGACGTTGGGCACGTTGCCTGAACCAGTATAAACCCTATGTCATTGAGTGCTAGGCCACCTTCGATCACAATGTACAGAAAAACTACAAATATTCACTAGTTGGTCACTTTCTGTACCGACACCATGCCTTTCGGTCTGAAGAACGCTGGTGCCACCTATCAACGGTGCATGCAGCGATGCTTCGCCGACCAAATCGACCCGCCCGAGCAACCTAACCAAGTTGAGCGGCCAAAACCAACAATCACCGTATATGTAAATGACATAGTGGTGAAAACGGCTCAAGCTAGCAACCTGATCGCAAACTTGGCCACCACATTCGTGAACCTCTGAAGGTTCAACGTCAAATTGAATCCCGAAAAATGTGTTTTTGGGGTTTCGAAGGGGGAGCTGGTTAGATACATCATGTCCGAGCGCGGCATCGAAGCCAACCCCAAACAAATCATGGCCATCTCCAACATGGGCCCTATACTCAACGTCAAGGGCGTATAGAGGCTCATCGGCCATTTGGCCGCCCTGAGCCGGTTCATCTCCTGACTAGGCGAACGGGGGATGCCTCTCTACAACCTTCTCAAGAAGACAGACGCATTCGTCTGGACAAAGGAGGCATAGCAGGCTTTGGAAAGCCTCAATGCATCACTGACCCCAATCCTCGTTGCTCCCAAACAGGGAGAATCCCTCCTCCTCTACATCGCGGCAAGCAACCACATTGTGAGCGCCGCCCTTGTTGTTGAGAGGGAGGAGCCGGGACACCCCCTGAAGGTCTAATGACTGGTGTACTTCATCAGTGAGGTACTCACCGATGCCATGGTTCAATACCTGTAGGTCCAGAAGCTTCTATACATCATTTTGATGGTGACCTAGAAGCTTTGGCACTACTTCACCGATCACAAGGTCATCATCATCACTTCATACCCACTGGGAGACATCGTCCGCAACCGCGATGCCGTGAGACGAATCTCCAAATGGGCACTTGAGCTCATGGTCCATGACATCAGGTATGTCCCCCGCACCGCTATCAAGTCTTAGGCTATTGCCAACTTCATCGCCAAATGGACAGAAGTCCAACTCTCGACCCTGGAAGTCACCCACGAGTACTAGACGATGTACTTCGATGGGTCGATCATGGTGCCTGGCTTAGGGGCTGGAGTGGTTCTGATCTCCCCAGATGGGAGTAGGCTCTGCTATGCAATCTGTCTCCATTTGTCAGCCTTGAACAATGCCATGGATTACGAGGCCCTCATCAATGGGCTATGTATCGACATTGACCTTGGCGCAACACGGCTATATGTCCGCAGCGACTCAGAGCTGGTTTTCGACCAAGTCATGAAGGAATCCACCTGCAAAAGCCCTCTCATAGCGGCATACTACCAAGAGGTGCGCAAGCTCAAGGGCAAGTTTCGAGAGATCGAGCTGCATCATGTCCCCTAAAAGGACAACGATGCTGCCGACTTCCTCGTGAAATTGGCTGCCAGGCGGGTTCCATCTCCAGATGGGGTCTTCATCAACAATCTCCATGAGCCATCTACCCGCGTTATGGAGGATCTGACTTCATTGTGGCTAAACCCTAACCAAGCACTCGGGGGCTCTGGTGCTCCAACATGATCCGACCTCGACCAGGAGCTCGGGGGATCAGGCCCTGACATTCCTATCGCAAAGTTGATAGGCCACACCGCTGTGATGACGCTCGACCTAGCTGACTAGAGAGCACCGCTGCTTGTCTACATCCTCGAAGAAGTCCTCCCACCAGAAAAAACTAATGCACAACGAGTCACTCAATGTGCCAAGACATTCATCGCCATCGGTGATGAACTTTACAAACGGAGTCCATCGGGAGTACTCATGAAGTGCATCCTGATCGAATAGGGGAAATAGCTCCGCCTCGAGGTCCATGCTAGAATCTATGGACATCACGTGGCCCTAAGGTCGCTGGTCAAGAAAGCCTTTCGCCAAGGTTTCTACTAGCCCACTACACTCCGAGACATAGAGGAGGTTGTCCGTAGGTGTGAAGGATGCCAGTTCTACGCTCGACAAATTCACCTACCAGCGCAGGAGCTTCAAACCATCCCCATCACCTAGCCATTCATAGTCTGGGGCCTCGACATGGTTGGACCCCTCAAAAAGGCCCTGGGTGGCTTCACTCACCTACTCATGGCAGTGGACAAGTTCACAAAATGGATAGAGGCGAAGCCCATCACCAATATCCGCTTGAAAGAGGTGGTCAAGTTCTTCCTCGACATCATCTATCGGTTTGGTGTCCCTAACGGTATCATCACTAACCACGGAACAAACTTCACTAGGAAGAAGTTCCTAGGCTTCTATCACGGATACGACATCAGGATCGATTGGGCCTCGGTCAGACATCTGCGTAGTAACCATCAGGTCGAGCGGGCCAATGGCATGGTCCTCCAAGGACTCAAGCCCTGCATCTTCGATCGACTCAAAAAGTATGCCGGGCGATAGGTTGCAGAGGTCCCAGTGATCCTCTGGAGCCTAAGAACGACCCCAAACTGGTCTATGGGGTTCACCCCTTTCTTCCTGGCATACGAAGCCAAACCAGTGTTGCCATCCGACCTCGATCATGGTGCCCCAAGAGTAAAGGCCTTTGACCAAGACTGAGCCACGGAAGCTCAGTAGGACATGGTCGATCTGCTCGAGGAGGCTTGTGAGATGACTATCATCCGCTCTGCTCATTACCAGCAAACTCTCTGTAGGTACCATGAAATAAAAATCAGGGGAGGATCATTGAGGTCGGTGATCTCATACTCAAGAGGACCCAGTCAACCAAGGATAAATATAAGCTCTCTCCACCATGGGAAGGACCATATGCGGTGGCCGAGGTGATCCGACCGGGCGCCTACTGGTAGAAGGACGACAACGGCAATGTTCTCACCAACACATGGAACGTCGAATAGTTACATCGTTTCTTTCCCTAAAGCTCGGTCTTACCGTTTATTTCCATTCAAATGTTTGCTCCTATAGCGCCCCAGCCTAAGCACTCTTGCCCTAGGTCACTTGGGGGCTCCACGGGGGTGCAATACCACCCCCTTTTTTACTATCATGTAGTAACACTTTACGCCCAAACAAAAGGGCATCGCCTAAATGAAAGGGCATCCCCTTCCTTTGATTACCATACGTAACTTACGCTTTAGCCTCCTGACCGATCACACCCCGCCATGACCTACGATTATGAGAAGTTGAGCCTCGCGGGCCATGCCCAGGTTTTTAAGGTTGCAATCTGCTGGTCAACGGGCAGGTGCGAAAAAGAAAGGACAAAAAACAAAGCTACGCAAGGATAAAAACAAGGACGGACGTGACAAGCTTCCCCTCATGAGTGATTTCATCACAAAACAAACTTAAAATATTCACGAATGTAAAACTATTAACACAGTGGCTCCCCCACAAATTCATCTTTTACATAAACTGACTATTTCTACTCTAACTCTACTGTGGCCCCCTGGTGGTGTCGGTTGATGGTGCGGTTGGCGAGGATGAAGGCAGCTCAGTTGTGGTCAAGATGATGGCGCTCGGCTTGGCTGCGGTCAGGACGATGTCTGGCTCGGTTGGGGGTGGGACGACGCTCGCCTCAAACCAGGCCTCCACTGCCTCCGTAGGCTGGATGACGTCTTCCTGGCACAAATCTGTGGGCACGGTCGAATGGCGAGCCTCCATCACCCACTGCGTGGTGACCTGCTCAACGACCACCTGTGTGTGCGGCACCAAACTTTCCCCTAGTGCATGGATCTCGTCTGCGCTCCACCTCTCGACATATCCTCTGTAGATGGCCACGAAGTCCAGATCAGGGTAGTGGGTCGCCATCGAGGTCAGCACCCCCAACTTCATTTGGGACCTCCGCCAGCTGGACGACGGGTGTACTGGTGCTCGGTCCCAACCCGAACACCTTGGATACCACCACCTGCATAATGTTGCGAAGCTAGTCAAGCTCTCTCTCGAGAGCGCATCGCTCCTTAAGGGACTGGGCTAGAGCCTCCACGCTCTGATCGACCGCCGCTTTGACCATTTCCAGCTCTTGCTCTAGAGAGCCGATTTTTCCACCTAGTTCTAGAAACGGATGACAAATTCAGGAGCAAGGAAAAGAAAAATTCAAGGCATCAACCGAGGGCAGAATAGGTACTACTGAGGTAGACGCTTTCGAGAATGGAAAGTCCTTCCTCTTGCTGGGTCACCCTCTCAAGCAGCCAAGTGTTTGACTCCTCTGCCCTGGGCATCTACCCCCGAAGTGCGACGACCTCCCGCTCGGTGTCCGACCAGGCCTTTCGCTCCGCTTCTAGAGCCTCTAGGGACTTCCTGAGCACCACCTCGGTCTTCGCCAAGTGGGCCTTCGCCACGTTGAGTTTCTACTCGGCAGTAGTCACCTATTCAACCGCACGCAACTCCGCCGCCCATGCTCCTATCGCCTCGGTCGCCCAGTCTTAGGACTCACGATGGGCGGACTCTAGCTTGTGCTTGAGCTCATCAACCCACCGCAACACCACCGCTTCTTGCTCCATCTGACCGTGCTCCTCCCGAAGAAACCAGGACTTGCGGATCGACAACATCTCCAAGTCCTGTGAGACAAGAAGTAGGTGTGCTGAGACAACCGTTTAAATGCCAAGGAATCAAAGACAATACCAGGAACATAGAAAACTTACCGCTGCAACGCGTGGTAGGTCAACGGTCATGGCTTGATGGATGAGCTCAACCCTCTCCAAGGCCTCCTTAAGCTTTACCTTGGTAAGGGTGAGATCGGACTCCATCGACAGTCCTCTCTCCCCAAGCAGGTGCCAAAGCTTCACCTCCTCCTCGTAGCAAAGGACAAACCAGGCCTTTCCCAGCTCATCAGGGCAAGGCCACACCAGCTTGCGGGTCGCCCCCAACCCGCTAGAAGATCCAGCCATCATAGTATCAAGCGACGACTGGATCATCACCAACTCTCGGGATGGTGGGATGGCTGGTGGCTCCACCCTGGTGTCCTACATGCTGTCAAAGGGGATGTCTGCCACTAGACTCCATGGCTCGGTGGTGGCTGCTCTACCTCTGGCTTGGCCGCGGCTCCTCCAGACCCCTCTAGCTCTGACCAAGTGGGTGAACCATGCGCTCCTCCACCGGGCGAGACAGGGAGCCTAGTTTCCCTCCTTTCCTCATCCGCGACTAGCGGGGGAGGGACCGCAAGAGTCACCTCCAACCCGGCCTCCATCATCACCATGGGGATCACCGCCATCACGGCCGCCGCTGTGCTCCCAACTGGTTGGGAAGACGCAACCCTCATTAAGGAAGGTCATGCCGCCACTAGCCTACTTCCCCCTTCGCTCATCGCAACCCGCCGTAGGCTGGGTCTTCACTCTTCTCGCATGGGAGGTGAGAAGATCCCCAGTCTTGCTGGCTCTTGGCCACTACAAAAAGGGGCACAAGCGTAGGTTAGTCACACTCAAAAACTCAACTATGAGAACAATGGGAAGCATGAATACATACCTAGACGAAAGCAGCAGAACCCTAAAGCCCCGAATGGCTAACGACGAGCCGACCGAACAAGGATCACTAGGGGGTCACGACCTATGCCCCTTGCATCAACCGAGGGAGGGGGCGACTCGACTGGTCCTCGATGGGGCTACGAATGGTCGTGACCACTAGCTCATGGCAAAACCACCAAAGCAACTGTCGGGGCATCTCCTCGTTGGGGGTCACACATGCGCGTCGACCCCAAAGATGTAGGGGAATGATCGCATCCCTCCGACCGACCGGCGTGCTCTACCACACTCGGAGCAGGGGGGCGCGAAGCCGACAATGCCTCTGAAGGGCGCGGCGACTGCGCCCGCTTCGCCTCTCGTTTGAGGACAGCCTCTTCACTCGTGGCGTGCTTCCTAGACTCAGGAACATCGCCATGCATCTCTGTACCATGCCCGCTGCCAATGAGCACAACCACAGGCTTACGGTGCTCCACCAAGATCACAACAGTGCCCCTATCTCCCTCGTCCTCTGAGGAACTCGCGTCATCACCTGTTTCCATGGGCTCCTTTAACTCAAGCTTCGCCTCCACATCGCTTCGGCTCTCACCACCATGAACCTGCCGATTGATCTCCTTCTCCTTATCAAACCTCCTCTAGATCTTCACGGTTTTCTTCTTCTTGGCAAGCTTGGCCTCCCTCTAGGCTGCTTGCTGAGCCGCGCCTTCCACCCCTCTTGGAAGATGTAGCCAAGATTTATACCCTGCGATCCCCTATGAAATAGGCGGCTTAAAATTGATCTAAAGATCAAAATAGAAAGGAAAAAGGTCATGGGAAAGGAGTATACCAGATTGGATAGCTTCACGGCATGGAGAGGTCCGGGCATCCCTTCGAGGGACTCATCATCCCCAACTGCAGCACCCGATCGAGACAACTCTAGACTTCATCCCTTGACAACTCCTTTGGTGACGCATGGTAGGGATTCATCGGGCTGGAGTATTCCCACATCGGACGCGTTCTCGCTGCCAATGGGGTGACCCGACAGTGGAAGAAGGTATGGATGTAAGGCTGGACGAAAAACTCGAAGCTCGTTAGCTCGCTCGGCTCGTGGCTGGCTCGACTCGGCTCGGCTCGGCTCGTTATGATAACGAGCCGAGCCGAGCCAAGATTTTAGCTCGTTAGCTATAACGAGCCAACTCGAGCCAGCTCGCAAGCCGCTCGCGAGCTAAACGAGCCAAGCTTCCAGGAAAAAAAGTATCAAAACTTGTATTAGTTTTTGTATTACTTCATGTCTTGCACTTTACAATTGACTGGTAACTGGTCTAGACCCTATAAATTGACTGGTAACTGGTCTAGATGCATTTCTTTTGTATTATTATTATTCTCAAACTTTAGATAAATACAAATATTATATTTTATGTATTTTTTATACCTGGCTCGCGAGCTTAACGAGCCAGCTCGAGCTTTTAACGAGCCGAGCCGAGCTGGCTTTCTGGCTCGTTAGGATAACGAGCCGAGCCGAGCTAGCTCGTTATCTTAACGAGCCAGAACGAGCCGAGCCCAAACGAGCCGAGCCGGCTCGTTATCCAAGGCTATATGGATGACCCGCAACCCATCGAGGCTATGCCACATGAGCCTGTAAAGCTCCGTCTTGATGATCTCCAGCTTGTTCTGCCGATGGGTTGGACCCCATGACCAGCTTTCCCTCCTCCTCGGCCTCTCCCCGATGAACATCAGGAATGGCGCCTCCATTGGGTTCCTAATGTAGAATAACTTGCTGTGCCATCCTCGGCTGGAGTCACTAGGGGGAGTACGTCGGGTAGGGGACCGATGGCTTAGGATGCTTCTACAGGGTGAACCTACCGACTGGAGTGATTCTGGGTGGTTTCCCCTCGGATAGGGCTTGCTACTGAAGATCCACCGGAAGAGGTTCACGTGCAGCTCCATCCCGAGGAAGGCCTCATAGATAGTGACAAAGTCAGCGATGTGCAGCACCCCAGTCGGGTTGAGGTGCTACAACTCTAGGCCCCACACATTGAGGAGCCTACGTAGGAACCAGTGCATAGGGTACCCAAGCCCATGCTCGTGGAAGGCAAGGAAGGAGACGACCTCATTGGCCTAGGGTTATGGAACAACCTCCCCTGGTCCGGGAGCCCTCCAATACGCCACCTCCTTTGATGGGAGTAGCCCCTTCTCGGTGAGGGCGGCCAGCACCTCCTCATCCATGTTGGAAGGCCTCCAGTTCAACATCGCACCTCGGATTTACGAATGAATCAGTGAGTTTTTCCTCTACCTCGCTCTGCCCTCCTCTCTCCTAGAAACCACCACGACACACGAACATGCTTGGCAAATAGAAGGTAGAAGAAATGGCAGCAGTTGAAGAAAAGCGAAAGAACAGGAGGAAAACCCTCTCCGTTCACCTTATTTAATGTGGAAATTAAGGCGTGTGGCGGGATGTGGCCCTGGCTGATGGGACATGGCCTACCCGATGGAACGTTGCCTAGCTTACGGGACATGGCCTAGGTGGGGCCCACCACTACCCCAACTCGGGCATGGGAAACAAGGCACGACCACACGCAAATGACCCTCCGCCTTCCCAGGTAGGGTTTGGAGGGGCCCATCAATGGAATCTCCATCAAGGAGAGGCCAACGGGTCACCTGAGTCAATCAGATGGCTCAAATGGCTGCCGAGAGACAGGTAAGGAGCAGTGGGATGCCCCATGTGGGTTATGCCGACTCTATCATGAACGATGGACCCAGATTCCACACGAACACAACCGATAGGAGCTCCCCGAACCCGTCACTCGATCCATCGAGGTAACTTTACCAACCCCCGTTCTACTTTTCCAGTACATGAGCATTCATTCTCATGCATGCATTCATACATTCAGTCATATATTCATCTATACATTCATCCCATAAATCCAAGCATTGCATATGCAATTGTTGCATCACGATGCTTTGCGTTGCGTCATGAAGCGGTAGTCGTCTCATTCGATATGAGCGGCGACCGATCGAGGTTTGAAGGCCGGTCCACAAAGGGCTCAAGGCTACCTCGCGTCAAACAGAGCCAGGGGAGAAAATGCAGATGAGCCTCAGCGGCCCACGCCCAATTCGCTCAAAAGTGGACAGGGTCATCTTGACCTTCTCGTTTGATCCTGACCTCGAGTCATGCACACAGAATCTCCATCGAGGGAAGGCCAGCAGGCCACCTAAGTCGGTCTCTGAAATGGCTTAGGCATCTACCGGGAGGTGGGTTAAGGAGCAGTGGAATGCCACATGAGGGCTATGCCGACCCCGTTACAAACGACGGACCCGGATTCCACTCGGACATGCCCGTTAGTGAGCTCACCAAGCGCGTCACTCGATCCGTCGAGGCAAGCGATGTTAGCTCAACCCCTCCTATTGCGGAAACCACGGACGGGGTGACGCACGAAACTCGACCGACCCCTACCGAGCCCAACGGGGCTCAGGGGCTCGGGCCACCCGACCCTGACTCAGGAATCCAGCCGACCATAGAAGTTACGGTCGGAACGGACACGGGCGAACACCCCGACCAAAAGAGACACAAGAGTTCGCAGCCCCAAAAAAGAGCACCAAGGTGCTCATCCTTTGACCGACTCCCAAGTCAGCCGTAGGCTTAGGGGCTACACCCATAGGGTGCGCTCGCACGCACCTGATGGAAAACGGATTACCAGCAAGTCTCCTCCTCAGTGGCTGGGCGCCTATGTCCCCACCTCAGGACCTGGGTGCCAATATCCCTCGGACTCACCTCTGTGGCCTTCGCCAGTCCTCCCCATGGAGACTGGGTCCCCGTATCCACTTTGCGCACCTCCGTGGCCTTTGCCAGTCCTCCACAAGGAGGCTGGGTGCCTTAATCCTACTCGGTTACCCCACACGGTATAACAAACCAAGGGGAAAACACCAAAGCTCTAATAAACAGCCCGCCTCCATGATGCAATGGGCACAGGAATTACAAAGCAAATACAAGCTTTCATTAAGCTAAAGACATAAGCCTAAGGCTTTTACAATAACACGCAAAGCATGTGTGAATAGCCCCGGGACTACTCCACACCTTGGGGCATGAAGTAGAACAAGGAAGCCAAGATCCTTGTTCTCTCGCTACAATACTCTCCGCCCTCTCTTCATCCTCTGATCCAGAATCTAGGACAGGGGCCCATTCGAGACGTACGATGGTCTCTCCTTACGAGAGATCTTCTAGCATCGTACTCCCATACACCCTCAAAACTGACAACTCAACAGCCCCTTCATGGCTTCATAGATGCCCCAAAGGGGCTCGGGGGCTCCTGTCAAGTTCATAAACTTGGGGTCCCCAATGGACCCGCTTCCCTGCAATACTTGGCCCAGCAGGCAATGAAGCGACAACGCATGTCTGGGCTGGCCCAGATACACAATAACGGGCCGATACCATGATCTGGTCCTCGACTAAGACCTCTAAATAGGAGACCTGGTCGGAGCCCTGACCGGAAGGCCTAGCCGAGGTGGGACCATAGTCCAACTCTGACCCCATTCCTTCGACCGAGGATATGCTAGACTTTTGCTCACCTCTCTTTCCCGATCGACACAGGCGGGGCCGACTAGGAACGACTAACCAGGATGCTTGCTCGGTGTGGGCCTGAGGAGCAGGTGGAGCAGATAAGGTAAGGTGCTCAAGTCAACTGCAATACCGAGGACTATACCCTACCATGCCCTGCGCACTTGTAGGATAGTGCCACTAGGCCATGATAGACGGACGCTATATAGACTTCTAGACGTGTTAGAACATAAACAATATTGTGGGCGCCGTCGTTTGCCATCCCTGGCGAACACTGTGCAGCCTGCCAGGTCATCAACAGTAAGGTGGGTGAACACTGTGCAGCATATCAGATACAACATGTCATGAACAGTAAGGTGGCGATGACATGCCATACCTAACGGCGTGGGCAACAAAACTAGGTAGCACACGTACACACTCTCTCCCTTTCTGTCTTTGACTTGTAAGGCCATCCCCTTCATCTATAAAAGGGGATGCGCTCTCTCCCCTAAAAACGGGGAGGACTCAAGGACTCATCAGCTAAACAGCTCAACAGCTACACAGTCTATACGCTCTTAATAGCTAATAAGCTCGAACACACAGAGCATATGCTCCAAGACTGAGCGCACGTTTAAGCATCCATCACTCTCTTCCACTCGGTTCAGAGTCCGACTGGGCCTCTAACACCCCCCTTTTCATTCCTTACTCGTTTGTAACCCCAGAGCAAACTTTGAGCACCTAAGCTCAGGAATAAAGTCACCGACTGACCTCAACTGGATGTAGGGCCTGTTGCCTGAACCAGTATAAATCCTATGTTATTGAGTGCTAGGCCACATCTGATCATAACGCATGACAAAACTACAAATATTTACTTATTGGCCTTAATTTGCACTGACATGTTCGTTTTTGGGTGTTGCGAGCTATGTTATTGGAGGCGAAGGCAATGCCTCTAGCTGTCTATTATGTATTTATGATGGCTGGATGGTCTCAATGAATGTTTTGTGCGGAGGCCTCAGGTTTATGTAGGTGAGGTTGGCCTCTACCCATTGGTCGTTAGTCAGCCCCTGCTGCGGAGTACTTGGTCTCCATGTGGGTAGGAAGTTTAGGTAGCAGGCAGTGGCTAAAGTGGATGGGTAAATTTGAGTGGAGTTTAGGCTTGGTAAATTGGGTAGTATTGCTGCTGAGATGCTGCGAAGGTATGGTTCACCTCTCTCGCGAGTTGTTGTGGTGGAGGTGGCATATTTGCTCTGCTTTTGATCCTTTCTTTGGTCTCCTTAGTGTCTAGGCAGTCCTTGGTTGTGTGCCCTTTGTTTTCTCCATGAAAAAAAACAATACTGCTTTCGTTGTCTTCGGTTTTGGTTTCTGTTCCAATTCCTACCTTGGCTATTTCCCTTGACTTCGGGTTGTTTCTGGGACGTGTCGTTTGGGATTGCCTTTGCCGGATGCTACCCCTACTGGCTATTTGCTCGCTGTTCTATGTTGAAGACATGCTGGTTTTGCACTTGTTGTGGTTGCGGCTGACCTTGGCTTCTATTACCCTTCTTGGCATTTTTGCTGTTGCCCTAGAACTGCTTGCTTTGGTTTTATTTTTCTAGTCTTCTACGAAGGTTGTTGTCAGATCTGCAATACTTCTCAAATTCACTGTAAAGGTCTTCGATGGTCTGAGGCTTTTTCCTGGCTAGGTGAGCTACGAATGAACCTATGCGAAGGCCTTTGATTGCTGCTTCGATAGCGATGTCCTCTGGGACATTGGGTGCTTTTGACTTCATTTGCATGAATTTCTAGAAGTAGTCCTTTAGGGCTTCTCCTTGATTCTGCTTGCATTGAAACATGTCCATTGAAGTCAAGGATTCACTTGTGAACCCCTTGAAATTTGCTAAGATCTTATCGCGAAGGTCTTCCCATGAATAGACAGAACTTGGCCTTAGCATTGAATACCAGGCTAGCGCATTGCCTTCAGCTGCGATGACAAAGGACTTGGCTACCACCGCTTTATTTCCATCAGCGGAAGCTACTGCTGCCTCAAAGCTCATGATGAACTATCATGGGTCTTATCTTCCATTGAATTTGGGCAAGGTGATGGGTTTGTAGGAGGGGGGCGAGGGTGAGCTTTGGATGCCTTTGGATAGTGGTGATTTGGAATCGATGGTTGTGTGGGTTTGTGGTGAAGTGTAGGGTATACCGAAGGTTGGTTGTGCTATGGAACGTGGCGGGGAATTGGGTTGGCTTTGGTTTTGCTGAGTGGAGTTGGTTGGACGTGTTGAAGTTGGATTGCGAAGGCTGCATGCTTTGTATTTTGGCCTGTAAGACAGCTAGCTGCTGCCTGATCTTCGCTACCTGAGCTGATGCTTGGCTGCCCGTTGATTTGCGGCGAAGGCTGCTGCAACCCTATCTCTTTCTTGTTGCATGCTTTGCATCTAGGCCTGTAGCTGTTGATGCTCTTGTTCTGGAGTGGGACTTGGGGCCTGCTGCTCCTAGGATGCCGTAGGCTGGTCTTCGATCGTGGGTTCTTCTCCAACTTCATCTTCTAGGGCTGTAGCATAAGTGCTGTGGGCACTACGTTTGGGTCATCCTCTCATTGAGGGCTCTGTGGGAACCCTAGCGGAGGCTGCTCTCTTTCTTGCCAACGTGGGTCTTGCTTGGCCAACCCGCGGTGGGCGTGTAACACCCTAAAATAGCTTAAAATGATTTAATTATGCATTTTGTGAGCATGCAAATTTAGAAAAATTAAAACTTGGTTAAAATTAAAATCAAATATAAGGTCTAGCTACATGTTTTTGCATTCATGCTGATGCATACTTATTTTTTTGTGATGCTTGGGTTTGATCAAAATTGCAAAAGGCTTTAAATTGAATTCAATTTGGATTTTGAAAATGTGTTTAAAAAAAGAAAAGGGATTATTTACTCTCTCTCTCCCTTCCTGGCTTCTGGCCCGCCCAGCTTTTTCCTTCCGCGCTGCCCGTTTCCCCGCTTCACCAACAGGCCCAGCGCCTGGCCCAGCTGCCTTCGTCTCCCGCGGCCCAGCTTCCTTCTCCTGCAACGGCCCAACTCTAGTCTTCCCCGCGCCTCCGCAGCACGTTGGCCTAGCTAACCTGCGTGGCATGTCCCTTCTCCTCGCTCCCTCACTAATAGGCCGACCCCATGCCTAGAGTTGCTAACTAGTGGGGCCCGCGTGTCAGCGCCATCGTCTTCTACCTCGTGTCGTATTCGTGTCGAACACCGCCGCTTGATTCCACCGCCGCCACGATTCCTCGCCTTGGCGTGCGCCCCAAGCTTTTTCCTCGCATAAATATCGAGCCCCGTGTTCGCCGCCTCCATCCCAAGCCCTAGCATAGCAAGTAGCCGCCTCTATGCCCTAGTTGTGTCGCTGCAACACTAAGCCATCGCCGCCATCCACCCTGCCACGCTACCCAACGCCGTAGACTCGCCATTGACCGCTGTAAGTTGCCCAGTCGAGTTCGCCATCGTCTTCTCGTGCTTCCTGTGCTCTTGGTTTGTCGAACCGTGGCCCGTAGGCCGGTATCCGTGAACTCCAATGAGCTTTTCCTCTGCCGGCCATGGCGCCACCGCCTAACGCTTGCCGTCGGCCTCTCTCTCTCCCCGCTGGATCTAATCTGCACCGTTCGGTGTAGATCCAACGGTCCAAGATCGCCCATACCTCTTCGCCGACAAATTTTTAAAAGAGCCCCTCTGTCTTTTCAAAATAGAACCCACAGTCCATAGTGTGTTTCCAAAATACGTTTTTTTTTCTAAAATCATAGTTTCCCTCTATTACATTCAAAATACGTTTTCTCTTTCAGAAAGCGTAGTTTCCTTCGATTAGCTTCAGAATACGTTTTCTCTTTCTGGAAAGTGTAGAATTCCTTTGTTAGATTCAAAATACATTTTCTTCTTTTGAAAACATAATTGCTTCGGTTAGATCCAAAATACGCTTTTATCTATTTATAGTTTTGCCACTAGTTTTCTTTAGGCCATAACTTCTCCGTTTTAACCCTGATTTGACTCGTTCAAGTTGTGTTAGATTCGTAATTGCATAATCTATGTGTTCAAGATACTATTAAATATATTTTCAACTTTTGAAATTCAAGGTTAGATTTAATCTATTATTTTATTAAACGAAATCTTGTTTAATTCATAACTTTTTCGTAATAGATTAGAGTGTTTTTCGCGTCTGTGTGTTCGTAGTAATGTGTAGAACATCTTTAAAACCTTTTCATTCGCTATTTCATATGTTTGGTGTACTATTCTAATTTAGTTCTATCGTTTGCTTCGTGTATGATTGCATGGATGCTTGTGTGGTGCATTATGATTTTGTCCGGTCAGTGAGCTATATGTGGTGAATCGAGAAGCAATTCCTTGAAGGTTTCGACTTGAAGAATGATCTGAGTTTAAGGCAAGTATAGCATGGATCATCCTTGTTGTCCTATTCACTTTAATAATTTAATCATATGCATGTGTCTACCTTGGCAACCGTATTAAACTTTCCTAACTATTTGATATTTTGGATTCGTTGTCACCTATGGGGTATTGCATTGGGTAGTATGATGCTAGTGCTCAACCAAAGCCATGATTTTGTAACTTGACTAATGGTATATGCAATAAACACTAAAAGATGCTTTTTAGTAACATGAAATCAGGGGGCTAGAGCATTGGGATATTATTATGGTGCTCTAGATTCCTCTCCCTAAGGACTTATCTATAAGTGGTCTACAGTACAACTATGAGGGTCACATGGCTCTGGCTTTAGTCAAGTATGAGGACATTTTCTAGCTTATTAGTGGTTACCTTTATGGCGCAAGAGGGGCTTGTCAAGACGGGTATAGGACAGCCTCTACTCTTATGTGTGTAGCCGTGAAGGAATTGTGCCATTCGATAGGGGGGTTCCTATATCTGCTTGCCAATTGGAAACCTAGCGGCCCTAACTTGTTAGATGAACCTTTGAAAGACTTTATAGTGATCCCTGCCTACTCACCTTAGAAGTGTTTTGGGAGTAATTAACCCGAGCATATGGGTATCACGACTCACAGTGAAAGTGTACAACCTCTGCAGAGTGTAAAACTGTTATAACAGCCGTGCTCACGGTCACGAGTGGCCTTAGAACCCTTACGGAATAGATGATGAACATTGGTGATAAAGATATTCATTAATGGTTAATTGTTTATGCTATTCATTATTCATGTTTACCTGATCATGTGTTTACATGGACTTGTGAATAAACTTGTTGCCACCAATTACTAAAAGATGACTCACTAAAAGCTAATCGTAGTTAAACTAGTGTCGGCCTTTTGAGCCTCATGAACTCCATGTTATATTTGTTGAGTACGATATGTACTTACGCTTGCTTTACTTTTTAAATCTTTGGAAAAATCCCAGATGGGGTACCAGATTGCTAGAGTTTGAAGGAATTAGACTTGTGATCAACCAGTCAGTTATCCCTGTGGAATTAGAGTCTTCATCCGAAGATCGGAGTTGTCTTTTCGCTGTTTGTTGTCTAAGGTTATATCCTTTATACTAAGTATGTTATATATTAAGCATTGTCTATTGATATTACCTCTATTTGTAGCTATATGTGATATTTAACTTCCTAGGCTCACATATGGTGTGTATCTGGTTTTGTTTTTAAAATCCGGTGCTACATGGCGTCAATGTTGGAAAACGGTGGTTTCCAGCGGGTGGGACTAGAAGGAGATAGCCGAAGCCTTGGGTGGGATAGGTGCCTCGGGCGAAGGCGTGTCTGGTGAAAAGTGGGTCCAGACCAAACTAGGGTTTCATAAACGCATTCAACTACCTCCCCCTTGTACAGAGTTTGTGTTCCCCTTTTATAGGGCACCGCTTGCTAAGGCTACTCTTTTACAATTTTACCCCTTGACAGTTACAGTACATCCTCGGAATATTCTTATACTAATACAAACTGCTAAGCGTAATTTGGGTGCCTTCTTCTTCAACCGCCTTTGCTTGATGGGCCGCAACCCTGAGTCCGTCTGTGGCCCACGGCTCGGCACCGCTGTCCTTCAGGAAGTCCCTCGACTCTCGGGGCCTTCGTCCGGGGCGACCTGTGCGCCGACTCTCCATAGCCTCCGCAGGTGCCGCCCGAGCCGTCGCCGTTGGAGGCCGGGTTGAAGCCTCCGCCTCTGCCCAGGGCGTCGAAGCCTCCGCCTCGGACTGTGTTCGGGTGCCTTCGCGCGCATCCTTTGGTCCTTCGCCCTGATCGAGCGGAGGCTTTCATCTTCTCTTCCTGCAGATCACTCATAAAATTCGTTAATCGTTAGCTTTCATTGCTGTTGCGGTCCTTGGCCTCCACGACTCATAACCATGTCCCAACAATCTGGATGACTAGAAATAATCAGATCTTCAAAAGCATCCCAGCTTCAGTTCAAGGCTGCAAGTCTTTCTGTTCAGAATTTACTTACTTCCTTTGGCGCACCAAGAAAAGATACTTCCCTCATATTCAAGAATGGATACAAAGCCTGATTTAGTTTTGACTTCTATTCTAGTTCTACTGATTTTTTTCCTTCTTCTTTGTCTCTTGAAGGAGTTACACTGATCATTCTGTACTTTGTTTTTTCCCTAATATATTGGTGGTAACCCCAGAAATTCCAAACTCAATTTGACAGTAGGACTGCGTGCGAGTTCAGAGTTGTATAACATTTTCTGCAATAAGTTAGTGCATATGAGAGGAGCAACTGTCCCATCCTTGTTCCTTCGAATCTCATAGGAATCTGTGTATGAGTTGGATCCACAGTATCTTGGTTCTCGCATTCCGCCATGGCATGTGGTTTTGCCAGTATCAACTACTCCAGATTTGCAGCGGCAGAGGTGTGTGCCGGATCAGCGCCCTGGTTTTTAAATGAAGGCAGGAATGCCAAGGTCAACGCCTCCATCTCAATTTTGCAGACAAGTTGTTCCTGTCCTCCAACTGCTAGTTTTTAGAAATGGTTTTGGCTGAGTTATCCCTCTACTCCTGTTTTGGTAATCCAGAATAGGATAAGTATCTAAATAACATCATGGTCATCTCGTCCAATAGAAATACTTCGAATTAAAATAAAATCTCAGAATAGAATTTGCACGTGTTGCCGATGTGAACAGCTAAACAATAGGTTAAGTGGTTAACTGAGCCACGGCCTGAATAGTCCATTATGAACCAGAGATCAGAGATGATGGCAACAAATATAATTGAATAAACACAGCTGCTAGGCACTCTCATTTGATAGTTGAACACTACTTCAGATGTGGGAGCCGTTGACATTTTTATTATACTTAACATTGCTCTAGCAACTTCCTTCCCCATGGCGTTCTGTTGGATAATATCATGTAACATAGGAGTATTATACTTGGGCCAGTATCTTACCTATTCTGCTACCGCCTCTCTGAAATCCATGAACTCAGCACCTCTGCCGCTGCAAATTTGGAGGCTGCTGGTTTTGACAACCGCTGCAAATTTGGAGGCTGCTGGTTTTGACAACAGAAGCTACAAGGCATATTGTGCCAATGAAATCAGAGGCCTATAAATACCCCTCGACTTCACTGCCATGTTCCATATCACACCCAAGCATCAAACAGCAGAATTCCTTTGGTCCTATAAAGATAAAAAAAGGAAGAGTTCAGATCATCGCCATCCAGTTTAATCCATTACTCAGTGAGGTCTAGTTGCTTGGCTTCGAGGGGAATAGCATGGAAGAGCAAAAGCGCAGTATGGGTGATGTGGCTGCAGTTGCAGTCCCTCCCATGCAGACAAGCGAGAGCAACAAGATTTCCATCATCATCTCCCCAAGGGCTGCAACCTCCAAGATTATGCCATTTGAGCTGATCCATGCCGGCAGCGTCAGCTCACGACCACATGCTGATGTTGCTGAATCCTCTGTTGCACATGCAATTCATCATCACCGATGGAATAAGGCTTACAAAAGATCAATGCAGTTCCTCTGATCAAGAAGGTAAAGTTATAAAACCTTCCAGTTCAGTTTAACTGTCTGAAATTTGTCATTGAGTTTTGTAGAAATTAAATGTTGACCTGAAAGAGTGGCCATTGCATTGCAGATGATCGCGGAATTCCTTGGCACATTCATACTGATCTTCACTGTGTTGTCCACCATCATCATGAATGAACAGCATGATGGCGCCGAGAGTCTGCTCGGCATTGCAACCTCTGCAGGTTTAGCTGTCACTGTTCTTGTGCTGTCCCTCATCCACATATCTGGCTGCCACCTGAACCCAGCAGTCAGCATCGCCATGGCTGTATTTGGCCACCTCCCACTTGCTCACATCCTGCCTTACGTGGCTGCACAAATTCTGGGCTCCGTTGCTGCCTCCTTCACTGTCAAGGGCATCTATCATCCGGTGAATCCTGGGATCGCCACCATACCGAAGGTTGGCACTACTGAAGCTTTCTTCCTTGAGTTCATCACGACATTCGTGCTTCTGTTCATCATCACCGCTCTGGCCACTGATCCCCATGCAGTAAGTTTTATGTCGCTTTCGACCTTTTAATCCTGTTTGCCTTCTTCCCATTGTATGAAGCCAAAGCTGATAATGATCTTCTCATAAATCTTCAGGTGAAAGAGTTGATAGCAGTGGCAGTTGGGGCAACAATAATGATGAATGCTCTTGTCGCCGGGTATGTGCATATGGAATTGTTCAGAAGTACTTTCCATTAGGAGATTTCTTGTGTACTTGAAATTTCACAAAAATATAATCTAACTTTGCTTGTTAATGTGTATGAGCAGACCATCAACAGGAGCATCAATGAATCCTGCACGCACACTTGGACCGGCAATTGCAACCTGTAGATACACTCAGATTTGGATCTACATGGTGGCAACGCCACTGGGCGCTATAGCTGGAACTGGAGCCTATGTTGCAATTAAGCTGTAGTTACCAAAAAAGGTAGGAAAAATTCAGAAATCTGTATCTGAACATAACACACACTTATCTGTCGTGTAGTTCTAAGAAACTTCATGTTTCTGCAGGGAACATGTGACTCTCAGAGCTAGCTGATACTACAAGAACAGTGTAAGTACATCAAAATTCTTCAGACTCCATGGTCAATTGGAAAGTGTAGATGCATGAAACAATATTGATTTTGATCATTTTAGTTCCCTGTATGTACAGTTGCCAATTTCCCTCCTTTTTTCTTTACTTGAAATGTACATATGTGTCATTCTCAGCTCTTAGCTGATGTCATTTGTTTCCTATAGAAGTTTCTTTTTTTTTTTTCCTTTTTCTTATCTCACTCACATTCCCAAGTCCAAATTCCAATGGGATATTGTGCTACAAAAACAACATGGAAGGGCCCCAGTTTATGAAGTCAAGTATAATGTGTTGTTGCTATGCAACGGACTACCTGGTTTGTACATATCTATGGATTCTGGAGAACAAATGAGCAGTGCTCCTCCAGCATCCGATTTCCAATGGAAATTCGATGTAAGGACCCGGGCACTTTACGAAGCACAATACTCTGCCAATGCAGTAACTCTGCTACTAGAGTACAGGGGTTTGACCGATTAACCTCGATCCATAATAAAACTTACAGAGCAGAGCAGGTAGGCATGCGGGTCTTCCTCCTGTTCTCCATCCTGAGGCACGTCGGAACCTTGCCGGACAGCCAGACGGCGGCCAGGACATGATCGGCTCGGACATCCTCGACACGACAACGCTCACGGCAGCCGGCACCCGGCAGGCCGTCGATCCGGGTGGTCTGGGATGTGGGGGGCGGACCACCGTGGAGCGTGGACGGGGAAGCGGAGCACTGACCCTGCTCTGTGCTCCGCTGCACGGCGGCGCCGGAAGCTCGGGTGGGCGGTGGGCCTGTCGGATGGGCCGTTTGTGTGACGGCTGAAAGTTCTCCTCCCTTCGACATAGGTCCGTATGTTCTGTGGGCCACGGACGAGAGAACAGCAGGCCGAATAGATTTTGTTTTCAGTCGCCAATGCGGGCTTGACCAACTGGTCTGCAATGGGCCTAACCAATGTTCGTTGAATATTTGCTTCTTATGTTTGGGCCAATATATATTCTCTCAAAAAAAATGTCTGGGCCGAATGTTGTATTTCTTTTTAAAGGTGGGACAACATAATTGCCTTGAGTAAAGGTGGACCAATATAATAGGATTTATTTACTGGTTCTAAAAAAACTTACTAACAGGATATACTCCGTATATTATAGTTTAAATTATAGGAGTATATCAGTGAATAAACACTGGAACGTTGGAATTGACCAGCACTGGCACCATTAGTTCTAACTGCCAAATCCAAATAGCCACCAGAATAAAATGTAGAAATACAGTTTGTCGTTTCCGTTAACAAATCACATGTCGTTTTTTTTGGCTAATAAAAGAAATCGTGCGTCATTGACAATAAATATTCATTTTTATTTTTTTCAAAATACACATCGCAGATGTTAAATTGTAAATAATTTTAGAACTGATTTTATCACAAAGAATATAATGAATTAACCTACGCTTAATACCTTATGACAATAAATTTTACAAGTAACCTATAATCCCCTACGAGGTGATTTAAGGACCGATAATTTTAGGACTGGTTTTATAAATTCGAAAGTCTCGTCTTACGTATCTTCCGCGATAATTAGCCGTTTGTAAATTTTATATTCATGGAAGTGAAAAAAGAGTAACTCTATAGGTTAAAAGTTGAGCCCCATCTTTTATAAATTTCTAAATCTCCTGCTGCTCTGCGAGTAGATATGATATGTATAGTTAACCGGCGTACTAAGAACAGTACGACACGATGACGTAGTAACAAGAAGGAGATGTCTAAAAAGTCGCTCCGATCCGATCGACTGTTCCAAATTAATTGGAGCCATTCACAGCCACACGCAGCCGCCAGGTCTAAGGTCTCGCGCCGATATCACATCTCAGTGTAACGTATACTAGCGGAAACACACACATAACAGCATCAGAGTAGACGTGGCGCGTCGGCGGGTGAAGGCTCCTCCTTCACGGACAATCATCGAGTCGGCGTAGAAGATCAGTCAGCGTAGACTTCACCACGTCAACCAAACTTGAGCGTAGGAACGAGACCATCTAATCCTCCTAATCTCCACTGTCGTCGTAGATTACATCGAAAACCTGCCAAAAATCTTTCAGTATGATTTGTACTGGCCACTGACTCCCACCTTATGCTTTGCGTATGCTTTGTGGTAAGTGGAATGCAAGAATAGAGCAAAAGAGGCTATATATGGCTGTAGGTTTCCAATGCAAGTTCATTAATATTTTATAATAGTTCATCAAGTTTTAACACATCTCATCCACACGTTCACCCATTCCATCACACATATTTCACCACACTCTCACTCTCTAGGCGACGAGGACGACTCCCTCTCGTGCCTTGCCTCATCGGCTCACGCCGGAATCCAACACCAAACCCAGGGGGAGAAGAAGAAAGGACTCCACTCACTAATCAAGGGAAGCGTAGGTCGCAGGAATATCCATATCCAAGGACACGACTATATGTATAGATCGATCAACTCTGCAGAGCTTGTACACCTAGAACCACAAGACCACCATCATTGGTGGTGCCTTGCCTAGGCTGATACTGGGCTACCTTCCATCCGGTGCGATGCCACCCTACCACTCAACCCTGGGCCACCCCAGAGTCCACCGGTACACTGAGACTGTGAGACGTAATACCAGGCCCCTAGAGGTCACTACGCTGTCTTAGGAGGGTGTGGGTCCTATGCCCATACCTCCCTACACTATCTACTAACAACCTAGTAGTAGTGGCACTGCCCTAGCTGGTCAGCATCCGTCCTCCACCCATTCAGGAACGAGTGGTGTGCACATAAGGTCCTATGATCCGGTTCTCTCGACATACTAGTCCTTAGGTGGACCGGACAGTATATCTTCTCAAAGGGATAACCAACACCCCGTGCCTCAACGACACCTCCATCCCGAGGCTTCATCCCACAAAGACACTCCACCACGGGATCTCCTCATCTCACATGCACCCGCCACAGGCACCTCTCGTAGGGGATGCCTAGGTTGCACCCCCTGGCAAGACTCATCCAACGACTCGAAGTAAGATCTTGCCCGATCGACTTAACCCTCACCACACACCCAAGATGCACGCCAAGATCTCTCCGGTTGTTACCACATTATCAGCACCAAGTGCCTTAACCACTCACAAACAATCCTCTACCACGCATCACATCATAGATATAATGCGTAGTAGAAGCAGTAGCAAGTAAGTAAGCGAGTGTCTAGCCTAACAACGGGTGTGCAGGGGTATATGTTGCAACAAGGTAATGGCTCACAAGCAATTCTACCATGCAACCTATCACAGATCATTTGCATAAAAGTAAAGCACTAGCGTCTACATTATAGCATGTCTAATAGGATTCTACGAGGTTAGGTGGGACGTGGCACCTGTTGATTGATTATCTCCAAGATCCTCAGTGTAACCATAGCCGTTCCCCTCCAAGTCCTATTGTCGTCTGTGTCTCCTCCCTCCAATGGATTCCGGTTCGAACTTTGTCGTCCCCGATGCAATTACCTTGCTCGTACGACAAACAAAACAAGGGAGCAATCAACCACTAACCAAGAAGGACCACAAATAAAAAGGCAACAAAGCACAGAAAGAGCGATTAAACACCAAAAGAACACTGAAGGAAAAGGACTTAGCCCTCGCGGAGGAAGTCTGAGCCTTAGGCTGGAGAGAAATAGAAGTGGTTGTCTGTTAAGTACAAGCTCGAGTCACAGCATAGCAAGTACTTCCTGGGCCAATCGTGTGGACCTGTACGGCTTAATGAATAATGGCCTAGACCCTAGCTTGACTTAGGCAAACACCACTGAAAAACTAGGCTAGCCCTCATGAAACGAGTCCATTTTCCTTGGGCTAAAAAGGGGCGAGGGAGAAAATCATCTAGGCACGTCCATGTCTCATCCTCGGTAGAGATGGCACTCTAATGGTCGATCGGGTCAACTCACATGGTTCCGAGAACACAACATAGACGCTAACCTCGCGCAACTAAAAGTGATAGCCTTGTCTTTGATCCGATCATCATTGTTAAGGATGGGATCGAATAGAGCGGGCTAAGGGGAAAAGAAAGCAGTCTCGATCTCTCTCAATCCGTACGCCATTGTAATTGACGAGAACCAAAGAGAGGGTGGAACAAGAGGATAAAGGGAGGAGCAGTGGTCTGCTTCTTCCAATCCACATGCCATGGCAAGAGACGGGGCCTCGAAAGGAGTGACACACAAGAGAACATGAGTGCCCAAACTACTTGTAGGGTACCACGACCTAGGTGCACTTAATGCACTAAGACATCCCTAGGGTTCTTAGCGGTGCGGTTGTCACCACAAGAACCAAGAAAATGCTATGGTCTAAATAGGTACAAGCATACAAGGGCTTAAGCATGACAGACCCAAAAGAGGGAGACACGGGATTCAACTTTCTTTGATCCACTCGCCATAGCAAACAACAGAAATCGAAGGAATGGAATCAAGAGAGAAATAAACACCAAACAAGCTATGGGCTCAATCCATATCTTACTGGATCGACGAGGATTGAGAACAAGAGGGTAGAGAAGAATGGAACCCGCACTCTTTCAATCAACTCGTCATGGAATGGACGAAGGTTGGAAGAAAGGAGACACGATCCCACAATCCAAACCCACTCATAGGGCACCGCGACCGTGCAACTAAATCAGCACAAGGCTATCCCTAAGGTCCATAGCGATGCGGTTGTCACCGCTAGATCCAAAGGAACACTATGGTCAAAGTGGTACAAGCATATGAGGCGGTTAGGATAAACAAGCGAGCAAAAGAGGTAAAGCCCGATGGTCATGGCGAGGCAATTCGTGGCCATGAGCTTTACCTAAACGAGTTGGCTTTTGTATGTCCCACGATAATTGTCCCCTAGTTTGTCTCCTATAGACTAGGTCATGATGCACTCATCATGTGCGGGTATGAAGTGCACCGATGTCGAGTCCATGGGGGCCACGCCCTAGGGACGTAGGAGGGGCCAACGATAATGGCACTACAAAGTCAACTAAAAATGAGGGGTTGATTTATGTTCGGCATCACGACCATGGCGGGACGAATCCCAGGACCGAAACATTTGAGCAAGGTACAACCCCTCATCCGGCTCGAAGGCACGGTCGACAGCAACAACACAAATACACAAGAACCAACAACTAGACAACACAACGGAGTAGCACATATCCTTAGCGACAAGAGATAGACCGGTGGCCAAGGTACGACACATGCATGTGTAGATATAGATAAATCATGTTTGACAAGTATGAAATGAAGATATGAAGATGTATGAACAAGCATAAATGATAAAAGAGGTTTCATCGACGTCGTACAGCGCCGGCAAAGGTTGGAGGAGTTCGACCTTGCTGTAAAGACGAGGATGGGCACAGGTGGGCTGCCGCTTGTTGCTGCCACTCTCGGCTGGCTGCCACTTGCTGCTGGCCAGCTACAACTTGCTGCAGCTTGGCTACGGCTTGCTACGGCTAGCCGAGAGCTGGCCGAAGGCGGCCAGTTGTGGGAAACGAGCTCCGGCGATGGCACAGCAGCATTGCACTCCCCTGCGACAGTGGAAGACAACAGCATGAAGGCCGGTCTCAGCAAGAATGGTGACAAAATTGGTGAAAGGGAGGAAAAAGGCAGAGCCTTTGGGGCAATTTGGTGGCTCACCGGCACGAAGGAAGACGACGGTTGATGGCAAGGAGGTGTTGTTGTCCTCCGGCGAGGCGATGAGCGGCTCCGGCACCGGGTTCTACAACGGGGGCGCGTTGAGGTGGAGGACGTGGGAGCGTTGCATGATGGCGGCTTGGAGCAGGGGCTCTCCGGCGATGGATGATGGAGGCGTCATTTCCCTACGGCAGTGAAGTCCGCGGCACGAAGGCCGGGCTCAGACGAGAACAGCGGTGAGGAAGAAAAAGAGGAGGCTTGGGCGCTGGGGGCTCCCCGGCAACAGAGAAAGTGCTCCGACGAGGTGCTGGCATGGCGCCGGCGTCGGTCAGCAAGGAGGAAGAGGCCGACGGCAGGGTAACAGAGGCGGTCGGAGCTGCACGGGCCAAGGACGGCGCTGTCCTGGTCGCGGTCCTCTAGGTTCGGCGTGGCGGGGTGATGAAGAAGGCAGAGCACGACGAGGGGCTCAGCGTGGTCATGACATGGAGCAGCAGGAGGCCGACGCGATGGCGTGGACGACGCTGCCTGTCCAGTGTGACTCGCGGTGGTGGTGGCCTAGAGCTTGGCGAGGAGGTGATGGTGGCAGAATGGGCCGGCTCGGAGCAGGGCGCGCCATGCATGGCGGTCTCGCAGTCGGCGGGGTGGAAGGGTGTCGAGGCGGTGGCGTGCTCGACGGCGTCTGTGATTCCGCGAGGATGGAGCAAACGGCGCACAACGCTGACGAGGACGGGCTCGGGTCGAAGGCTCTACGGCAGCTGGTGGTGCAGAGGTGATCGATGGAGTGGAAGGAGCTCAGACCGACGGGTAGAGCTGGTGTGCCCGGCCGTCCTCGGAGTGGAGTGAGGAGCGAGGGAGGAACGATGGTGGCTTGAGGGCGAGGGCGGCTGGCTATGGTGTCCACATGGCCGGCTGCGGCTGGTGCCGCTGGCAGGAGAGGGCGGAAAGCGAGGAGAGGAGGACGAGAGAGTGTGGCGGCTCTTGGGGAAATGGAGAAGGGTGCCGATAGCTGCGGCTCTTATAGCCATGTGAGCTAGGGTTCGAGGGGGGGCAGAATACTGTTGGACATCGATCCTTGGTGTCCGTGCAGCGGAGGGGCACGCGGCGTGCATCGGGAGGCGGAGAAGCTAGGGGCGCGGGCGGCGTCGCGGGTGTAGGGGTGCGGCTCGCCAGTTCAAGCGGCGGCAGCACCTGGGACTGAAGTCCCGCTAGGGTTTCCAACCCAAGAGGCGCGGATGGGCCTGTAGGGGCTCGGGTGCGTGGGCCTACGGGGGCCGCGACGCGAAGCTGGGCTGCGGCTTGTGCTGTTCGCCTGGGCCGCGCGGGATGAAGGCTGGGCCGGTGGCGCTAGTAGGCCAGGAGGGAAGGAAGGCGAGCTGGGCCTCACGGCTGAAGGCGTCTGCTGGGCTGAGAGGGAAAGAAGGAGAATTGGGCCGCGGGAAAGGGGAGGAAAGGAGAGGTTGTGGCCCAAGGAAAAAGGAAAATGGTTTTTCCCATTTATGACTTAGAGAAATAGAGAGGGAATAAAAGGGATTTGAAGGGAATTCAAATAGAGGAATTGAGGGGGAAAAAGGAAAAAGGGATTCTTTCTTTTATGAATTTATGACTCAAAGAATTTGAGAGATTGATTTGAAAGAGTTTGAGAGAATACCCAAGGAGGATAAGGGGATTTTGCTATGGATTTGTGCACTCCAACTCCAGACAAAACTCAAACACAAAACCAACTCAAGATCACGGGCACTCTCCTACAATCAAATCCAGATGAATGCAACGATTTGTTAGCAAGTTCTCCTTGGGTTGACGCGGGTTTGACCTGGCGACTACATGATTCACTCATTGCATGGAATTTTTTAAAAAGTTTGTATTTTTGGTTGCATGAAAACCCGAGTTGTTACATAGGAGGCGCTCCATCCAGTCCTCCACCTCTCCAGGTGTGGCCTTCTCCATCCCCATCTGTCTCACATCCCCAAACCCTAGTTGGCGCATCTGACGAGTTCGCCCTACTCTTCCGCAGGGGCGCTGGCAAGGAAGGCTGGATCTGGACGACAAGGACTACTCTCCTGCAGAGGAAGTCTGTCGCCCGCGTCTGCCTCGTCCAGAGGGTTCGGGTTCGTCTCGTTCGGGACTACACAGGATGCACAGACTACATTGGAGGCGTTCGATGGAGTTGTATGTTCTGTGTTCATCCAGGGCAATGTTGTTCAGTGCCCATTACATCTCTTTATTAGTAGTTAGATAAACGTAAATGCCAACTGATGCAGTAGCATTGCTATGTGTGGCCCGTGGCTACTTCAAAATGAATCATCAAATTAGAACACACAAGGTAGCTAATATATGAATTTTAGTGTGAAATAATGATGGGCTGGACTGGACAATGCATAGCTGCTACTTGCACTTCGTCCAAGTATCATGTGAATAAGTGAATTGTGATTTACTTGAGTGTATACCTTCATTGTTCACATTACTGGAGTCACCTTCGTCATGCTGTAGGTTGTAGCAGTGGTTAACATGGTTATGGAATGGCAATGCAGCGAGCAAAGGCAGCTTCAGGACCGGATTGTGCCTCAGTTACAGAAACTGTATTCTACCACAACCTGCTAAGAATCTGAATTGAGGTTTCTTCAAGGTATATTGATTCTAGATTCTTCATATATCAGTTTTAATTTGGATGTATATCCTGGATCCATGTATGGCCACTATGGCCTGTTGTAGCTTAATTCCTACTATAAGATGCAGCATTTAATTTTGTGCATACGAGGAAGACTGTGCATTAGAGCCAAACAGTTTAAGTATCCTTTGGTAATTCCCTAGAGGTGGCATCCTATGCTGTTTCTGAAAACTGCTTCTGTGCTATTTCTGGAACCTAAAAATCCTGTGCCTTCAGTTTGACAGCATCACTACTCTGGGCTCATTATAGTGTATTTTCTGTACAATGAAGGACAGGTCTGACACTTTGGATGCCATATCCTCCCCTTCGTCACTGCTTCATATAGCTTGGTGAGTTAGTTTTTGCTGCTAGTTGGATGCCAATATGCACAGATGATTTTGTGAACTGCCTATTCATCTGTGATCAATTGGCAACACTAGTTTCAGCTTGTGGCACTAGTTTTATTATTGCAATTAGTGATTGGCTGATTGTAAACATGAAACTGAAATATATGTTAAATAGGTGTTTGCTATTGTCACATTTTTTTTGCCGTTGTCTGACCTTGTTATCTGAGTTAACCATGGTACTGAATCTACACATGTTCTGTCAACCTAGCTCACCTTGCAACTTTCTGTTGATCTAGTTGCTGAGTTGGTGCTGCGTGTTAACCAGGGAGGAGTCAGGCAAATGAAATCTTCTTTCCTTTTGTTGTTTGTCTTGGTTTTCTGACATCTTTGACCATGCTAGTTCTCTATATTCCAACTTGCAATCTGTATTGTTGTATGCTTGTAGACTTTGCATTATTCCATCTAGGTCTGAAAAATAATTTCTGATCTGAAAATTTAGGTCTGAAAATAATTTAAGGCTGACCTGTACACATTCCAAAGCTGATTTATTGCTAAGTTCAGTTTTCTTTGCCCAGTCCAGCACAAGTTAATTATTTTTGTACTAGTCTGTAACTCTCTCTTAACGGGGAAAATAAATGCTACTTTGCTATGTGTACTAGGAATTACTAAGTGAGTAGCTGCTATATTTTTTATAGCTATGACACCCATTGCCTGCTTTGTTAGTTCATCAATGGCTTGTTTACTCAACTGAAATATCTAGCATTTTGGTTTTGAACTGAATTCGTTGACATCAGCTTGGTACTTGTCTGCTATTATTTTGTGTTTCATTTTTCAATTGTCAGTTTTAGACTTACAAAGTAGACAGGTACAGTAGCTCTTGATCCAAGTATTCACTGCTTGTCTTTTAAATGGCTAAGACTATCTCCAACCGAGCTCACCCAAACCGCACACCCATTCCAGGATTTAGGTCGTGTACAGCGAATGAGTCCCGCACCCACACCTCGGCGTCTCCAACGGCCCACGCAAAAAATCCTCACCTGCTCCTCCCAAGCCGGCCTCGCGCCTCCTCCTCCCCACCCCACCGGACCTCCTCCGCCCCAGCGCGACCTCCCCACGGTGGCCTTCCCTGGCACAGGCGCACGGCGGCGTCCCCAAGGACTACCCCGCGCGGTCCCGACGGTGGCCTGAGGACGACGGCACACGCAGCCCCGACGGCGACCGGAGCACTGGGAGCTGGATCTGGCCTGTGCGGCCGCCTGCTCGGAGCGTCGGCGGCTCCTCGGCACTGTTGCGCCGGCCGCGCTCCTCCGCGGTCTCTCCTCGCCGAGCCGGCCGCGCCTCACCACGGGCCCACCACTTCGGCCGCACCTCCCCGCCATCGGAGATTTGCGTACCGAGGAGAGAGTGCATGCTTTTTTGCCTATCGCTTCGGTCGGATGGCAGAATGGGTCGTCCGTCTGGGTCAGCCGTTGGAGGCTGTTTTCGATAGGCAAAGCAACTGTGCGTAACGCATTTTGGGTTTGCATCTCCTCATTGGAGACAGTCTAATAGCTAGTTAATTCATCTTCCCTTACAGCAGTTTAAGAATCCTACTTGCTTCTTGTTGTCTTTGATCAACTTCTTCCCCTACAATCCTGTGATTGAACCTATTTGTATTGATCTATTAGATGTACCTAGGATACGTGAGGAACTATCACTACGTCAGAATAACACTTCACTGCCGGTTCAAAACACCCCATCACTGCCGGATTTTGAACCGGCACAACCATATCGGCAGTGATGAGGGTCATCTATCACTGTCGGTTCCAACAAACCGGCAGTGTTCTTCAACTTCACTGCCGGTTCTTTACAGAACTGGCAGAGTTCAGGTCCACCAACACTGCCGGTTAATTAGACCACCCGGCAGAGTTCAGTTCCACCAACACTGTCGGTTTGTGTTTTAACCGGCAGTGTTGTAAGCACTGTCGGTTTGTGACAAGAACTGACAGTGATGGATAAGCTAACGCTGCCGGTTTGTGGCTCAAGCCAGCAGTGCCATCTTGACCAACACTGTCGGTTTGTTTCTAACCGGCAGTGAAGGCTACGACAACACTACCGGTTTGTTGCTAACCGGTGGTGATGGCCCGTTCGTATTTTATTGTTTTATAATTTATTTTAATTTATATTTTTTCATGGAATCGGGTTTCGCTTTATATACGCTACGTAGACGACAGGACCATCAATATTAAACATTACAAATGTTACGGTTACGGTTCAAATGTTCTTATCAAGAACTCGATCCCTCAAAATAAAAAAGAAATTATTTGATAAGATGAAGCTTGCTTCTGTGACTTATTACAATAATCTAGCGAGCCGCTCTGGGCCATACTGGTCCTTGAACTTCACGGATTGTGCGATGGAAAATACTCCATCTTTTTCCAATACCTCGGCTAAGATGAATTTTGTCAGCTCCGATTGCAGTGCAACAATCTCCATGTCAAACAGCCTTTCGTGGTTATATTTTTTGCGCTGTCGTTCAAAAAAGATGATATCCAAAGAGAAATCAGTAAATCATTTTGTTGAATTATTAACAGACATAAATGAAATGGGGATTATACACACCAACTTATCTGTTTCTTCTGATTTCCCACCGATGTAGCGAAGCATTGTCCACATTACATGAAACCCGCATTCATTGTTTCACGTCGGCTATTTTAGGTACTTTCCCTCGATTTCGACAACCTTGAATGGGACCTGCGTCCCACCGATATGTCTTCTTCGGATACTGTGCAACATTAAAAGGAGAAACATTAGAAAGAATCATGTGTGACTAGAAAATAATATGTTATTAGGATCGCTTACTAATTCAGCACTGCCACCGGTGCATCCAGATGATGAAATCATTTTTTCTTTGAGTCCCACACCTTGATCAGATTTTTAGCAAGATTGACACAAATGAAGACGAAATGGTTGTTGCAATCACAGAATCCTAATTATCGAATAATCTTAACGAAAAAATAAGCATAAAATTAAAAGCCGAGAAGGCATACTCGCAGTTGTAGGCTAGAAGTATGTGGGTTTTGTTCTTTATCTTGAATTCATCGAAAACAACAATCAATCTCTCTTTCAAGTCTTCCACGTCACATCCATGGAGGCCTAAACATGTCTTCTCATTGACTCGCAAGTGGTCCAAGAAGCCTATGTTATCCCATTTGCTTTTTAGTATGCAAAATTTTGCTATACACCTACATAAAATCATGGGAATTGGTCAAAAGTTAACAATTTATATCTCGAGAGAGTAGTTAATTATAATATCGAGCGTGTAGGGTACTTACATAGTCCATAGCATCAACATTTGTGAATTGAGAGAGTGTTTCTGGTATAGCTAGAACAAGCACTCCCACTCGACATCGAACTTCTCTTCTTCAGAATAATGAAAAACATGTGGCGAACGGATAATAACCTCAAAACCAAAGTCCTTCGTCTCTGTTGCTTGAGCCATGTAATATTCATGCAACTGGCGCATATATGTTGTCAAATTTTTATACTCGTCATCGGGAGCCAAAAGATTGCCCCTTTCATACTTCATTGCCGGTGTTCCCATCCCTTGTACATCATAATAGATGTTCGCGGCCTCTTCCATGGTTAATTCGGGGTTGTCTTCGACGTACTTCTGTATCTTCCTTAAATCTTTATTGTGTATTTCATCGGCTCTTATTGTAGCGTACTGATTCTGTGTTTACCTTTCGAATTCGGACTTCAACAAACACGGAGGTAGTGAGGCACAGAGATTGAAGAAACTAACACAATCTTCCTTCGAGATGTGTGCTGTAAATTTTCCTTCCATCAAGTTTGTAACGCTGCCACTGAACGACCTTTTTCTTTTTTGTTGGTCCACTTTGGGAGCATTAGCGACCAAATCCAAGGACCTTTTCCACGACTACGAGGATGCCTTTGATCTTGTTTTGGCTGAGGTGGAGGTGGAGGAGGAGGATGACGATGAGAATTTTGTTTTTCCGGGGCTGATGAAGATGGAGGAGGAGTCTTCTCTTTTCTCGGGGCTGATGAAGATGGAGTCAGACGAGGAGGAATAGAAGGAGACCTCTGTCTTCTCGGGGGTGATGGCAAGGGATGAGGAGGGGAGTGATCTCTGTTGGGAGATGGTGAGTGATCATCATGGGTGGACAAAGACTCATAGTCGTCCTCATCATTAGAGGACAATTGGTGGTCAAGCTTAATGAAGCGCTTGCGCCAGGCCACTTGAGATCCCTTGTTATGACCAAGTTTCAGCATGTCTTCCGCTGTGTGGTACTCAATGTGTATCTTGTTATACTTCTTATCAAGTATTCTGTCAATGGCGATGCGAGCGTACCCCTGTGGAATTGGGCGGCCATTAATGGACTCGTCTCTCGCAGGCCAGGCCTGGCCGTGTGCCACCTTGTCCTTTGTCCATTCCTGACGGATGTACAACTTGACATTGACGGGTTCAGTGATGCCGTCCACCGGATGAGGCACATTTGCATCTTCTTCGTCGAGCGGGGTCGATCCGCAGCTGCTGCAACCCCTAAACTATGGGCTAAAGGAAGTAGGAGTAGGGTTTTGTGGTACTCCTGAACCCTTGGACAGCAAAATTTGCTGGACTCGTGCTTCAACAGTCATGTCAATCTGTGCGTCCATTCTGTCTTCCATTCGAGTGCTTGGGTGAGCACGTCTTTCTCCCTATTAAAAGTGTGAGTCCCTTGCCTCACCTCCTTAGTTAACTAGGAGATCCTCTGGATGAGCTCGCTCATGGGTTGATTTGTGGAGCTAAAGCTCCCATCCTCAGCATGCCATACATTCCTTCCCATACAGTATATTACCGATCTAGGCTCTCAATCGGCGGTCTCAACCTGAACGCCTTCCTCAGCAAGGCTCACCATCTTTTCAAGTTCTGCTTCAAATTTTGGCATCTCTTTGGCGTAGCCACGAGAGCCGAGATGATGAGGATTTGTCACTTTCTACGAGTTCTCCTTATTCTTCCTGCTCAGTTCTAAGTACTCATCGGATAACTAATATTCCTTGAAATTCTGCCAGAAGTCCTTCTGCTTGCTAAACTGTCCACCATCAAAATCTGGCTCTTTATTTTGGAGGACAAAATTCTTGTACAATGTCTCCTTGAAATTCTTGAAGCATGTCCCTATGATTTCTTTTGCTTTTTTCTTGACTAACTCCTTGTCATACTCCATTAGGAAAGTGAAATACTCTGGGATCTTGATATCCCATATGTAATCCTTCTCACTTTCAGGAACCCTCCATGGGTCATCATCTTTCTCAATCCACTTCTTGTACCTAATCGGGATGAAGTCCCTTACAAGTAACCCGATGATAGTCTTGTATTTGGTCAAAGCTATAGGCAGTGAGAGTGGATCCCTGAATTCATCGAACTCAATGATGTGCTAGTGTGCATTCCTGCCAATAGGAATCTTTGACATGCCTCGCTTGGATCTAGCCTTCCTGCTACCCGAACCCTCTACCTCCTCGGCCGACAGAGGCTCCTGCTGGAGACACCAAGTAAGCTATGACCCTCTCAATTGATTAGCGTGTGTGGCTACATAGTCATATGATACCAAAGTTACCTAGCCATCTTTGTCATTTTGACCCAGATCGAGCAGGCCAGACGGGGTTCATGGCTGCTCATTCTCACCATCCTGATTGACATCGTCACCGTTTGTTGGATCATGCGACTCTCTCGTCCCAGCGATATCAGCCGTTTCTTGTTGCCGATCTGTTCTTCGGCGACAGGGTAACAGGCGACAATAAGTCATGGTTGTGACACGATCGTGGTTAGTTTTGGCTGCGGACAACTACTAATAGCATATGTTCATATTATATATATAATATGTTTAATGCAAAGTCCACATACAACAAAGTCAAATAATAGCATATGTTCACCTAGAACAAATTCATTATCTGATTAACCACATACAATAAAGTCCACCTACTGTTCTACGAATCTAAGCCTACATCAACTTCCAAATAAGAAAAGCAATGATCATAGCCATAAATAAAAGCATAACATCTTTCCAAGACCAAGGAGCAATTCTCCTAATCTTCACATCTCCAGCAGGTGGCTTCTCTTCAATCTTCAGTGCCAGCGGATGGCCATGGTTTGCATTCATTGGACCATAGTAGACCGGTTGCCCATGGTTTGCAAGGTAGGCCAGATGACTATAGTAGGCCCTCAAAGCTTCAGCTTCTGTGTTGTATTTTTTGTGCAAATTACCAGGGTAGCGATTGACTTGAGCATAGCAATCTTCCTAGGTTCGATAAATCCCAGGCATGTGACCAACATGAACTACATACCATGCCATGGTTGCCTATACATTTAAGTAAATTAGGTTGTCATTCAAACATGATGTATTCTTATAAAATTTAATATATTTATGAATAATACACAACCATTGCATAGATAGGAGTGTTTGGAAAACAACTATTCACTTGCCTGAACATTGATTGCTTCTGCTAGGTTTCAACTCTAGCCTACCCCAACTTATTTGGAACTTATAGACTTTGTTGTTGTTGTTGTACACAACCATCGCATAGACAAACAAAGGATACAAAATACAAATGTGACAACTACATTGACAATGTTCCTGATACAGGTCTGCAGCTTTCCACCATGGTTTCATTACGTTAGTCTGTTAATATAGACCAATTTTAAAAGTTGTTTTTAACTTCTTTTTTTCTAGAACAATCATCTATAGATGCCTTTTTTAAGCATGCTATACATTCCATCAAAATCAATTGACACTCTACCTATAGCGATTATTTTTCCTACAAATGAAATTCAGCAACATCATTTCTAGATATAGACCTTTTTTACTAATGTACGTTGTTGAGCAATGTACAGGTTGAGCTCAGCTTCCCAAATGCAGTTCTTTGTACAAGCAGGCTTAAAGCCTTTGCTATAGATTAAAAAATAGAGGGGAACAAAATAATTTATAAAAGGAAGCTTAAAAAAATAACCAAAAAGATAACAACACATGACCATAGCACACATGTCTGTAGCCTCAGTAATAGTTACTACAACTTATGATTATATCATCATTGCACATGACCATAGCCTCAGTCTAATTAATATATTAAGTCATCATAACCTTAGTCTAAGTGCCATCATAGACTAGAGAAAACACTCAGATTAAATATAGTTATCATCGGCACTGACATCATAGAAAATGTACAGTGCTAAGAAGTAAGAAGACACCATTGGCAATGGATCAATGCTCAGATTAAAAACAACCATCATAAGCATAGACATGTGCTTGGTATAGAGAAATCCTCAGAATATAATCAATCGTCATTGGCATGGACATGTGCTCAGATTTATATAACAAACATATTTCAACAATGGACATGTGCTCAGTATAACCATTTTCATTAACAAATTCAACTCGAGCTTGAGCAATCACTAAGAGAGAGATAAGGTTGACGGCCGCCAACTGTTGTGGGAAACCAGGTTGAGCTACGAAAACTCCAAACCATGGGGCATTTCATCAAACACATAGACGTCAGTGAGCCACACACTCACCGTTGGGGGTGGGAAAACAGTTGTCTGCGCGCTCCTGAAGGCCTCAGCAGTGGGAGTGCAGGCTTGGAGGAGGAGGGGCACGACCGACGTTGTGGACGAGGAACGAGGGCATGGACGACGTGGTGCTTCGGCGTGGGGCGGTGCACGGGCGTCGATGTCAAAGAAGAGGAGCGCATGGCTAGGAACAGCGACGCGGGGGGCGGTGGATGGGTGCGCGGGGAACGGTGGTGCCCATCGGCGTGGGGTGTTGCTCCGGCGGCACTAGGGGAGGGGTTGACATGGGGTTGAAGTGAATTTCGAAAATTTCAACCCGCGCCTTGCTATATACCAATGTCAGTTCATCACTGTCGGTTCTAATCATAAACCGACAGTGATGAGGAAACATCACTACCGGGCCAATCCTCAAACCGACAGTGATGTGGGTGTAGCAGTTAGGGGTTAAGTAGGATAACTTTTCCATTTCTTTCAAATACCTCAGACTGGCTAACCGGTTATGACCCCGCAACTTAGCCCTCGAGACCCGGGTTCAAATCCTAGGCGGCCCAATTTTTTTGTTTTAATTTTATAATTTATTAAGTGGTCTAAAGGTGAAAAAGAAAAAATAAATTAGCCTTAGGACACATCCTACACTAGCGCAACGGTTAAGTCATAGAACTCTATAGCCCGAGACCCGAGCTCGAACCCGGGGGCTGGTAATTTTTTTTATTTTTTATATATCACTGCCGGACCAATCCACAAACCGACAGTGATGTGGGTGTAGCAGTTAGGAGTTAAGTAGGATAACTTTTTCATTTCTTTCAAATACCTCCGATTGGCTCAACGGTTAAGACCCCACAACTTAGCCCCCGAGACCAGTGTTCGAATCCCAGGCGGCCCAATTTTTTGTTTTAATTTTATAATTTATTAAGCTGTCTAAAGGTCAAAAAGAAAAAATAAATTAGCCTTAGCATACATCCTACACTAGCGCAATGGTTAATTCTCAGAACTCTGCATCCCGAGACCTGAGCTTAAACCCGAGGGCTGGCATAATTTTTTTTTAATTTTTATATATCACTGTCGGTTTTAAAAATAAACCGACAGTGATAACCAACATCATTGTCGGTTTCGTCTCATCACTGTCGGTTTTTTGAAACCGTCAGTGATGTTTATATATATTATAAAATTTCTTTTATGTACTGAATAAATAGAAGCATGTGTATTAATATGTCGAAATGGCTTGAAATTTTTTTTACCAAGCATGTACACCCAAATTAAGACCCCACACAGGATCTTAGGTTTTTTGATCAGTTTTTTTATTTATTATATTTTTCTGTGTGCTGAATGAGATAAAAGAGGGTGAATTTCATTTTGGACCCAATAGTTTTTTTCATCGATCTCCACAAAATTCTTATCCCTAGGGCACATTAGAGCCTATGTAAAAGTTTGACACCATTTCGGATCTTTTCGTTGGTAGACTCAGTTCAACCTATAATTAAACGGTGTCGTCGCACGGAAATTCAATTAAACCTCAGAAAGTAGCAAACCATCTCCGGAAAATCCCAAACTAGGTGTTTCCTTCACACGTGGCATGTGCAATTCGAAGAAAAAGTTTGAGATCAATATGACACCGGAATGCGTATGAACCACAGAAACCTTGATAACTTATGTGTATAGTCATGGTTCGATGAAAGGGCTCATGTACCTCTGTGAAGAATATATACTCCGCCTATGTTGAAATGGCTTGAAATTTTTTTGGCAAGCATGTATACCCAAATTAAGGCCCTAAACAAGATCTGAGGTTTTTCTGATTTTTTTTATTAATATATTTTTCTCTACGCTGAATGAGACAAAAGTGGGTGAATTATATCTTGGACCCAAAAGAATTTTTCATCGACCTCTACAAAATTCTTATCCCTAGGGCACATTAGAGCCTATGTAAAAGTTTGGCACCATTCCAGATCTTTTCGTGGGTAGACTCAGTTCAACCTATAATAAATCGGTGTCGTCGCGCGAAAATTCAATTAAACCTCAGAAAGTAGCAAACCATCTCTGAAAAATCCCAAACTTGGTGTTTCCTTCACTTGTGTCACGTGCATGCCTAAGAATAATTTTGAAACCAATATGACACCGGAATGTATATTTCTAGTTGCCCAACAAATGTTACACGAATTACATGCATGGCAATAATTAAACACACAAAGCCATACAAATTAAAATTAGAACCCAATTAAACTACGACCTTAAAAACCTAGCTAAATAAACATTAATTACTATCGAAATCACTGCCGGGATCGATCGGGCCACGCACACTAACATGCCTATGTAGCCATATATGGTAATTGATGTCATGGATTATGTATCCGCTTGTATCGATAAAGGTCAATGCCCATATGAGTGTACTCTCTCGTGCTTCACAATACCGAAAGAATGGTCGGCCATAGATGTAACCTACTGAATGACCACTGTCCCTGTTAGTAATCTTTATGCAGTACTGGCGTTCTTCTATAGTGAGCTGGCTGAGGTTTCCATTGTAGAAGTCCCAATCATACCCGAGTTGCTCCGTAGCTTGGTCTAGAATGGCCCACAAGCCACATACAACATAGGTAAGGTCCTGGAGCGTAATCTGCCTGCAGAGAAAAAGAAAAAAAATTAGAGAATGTTATTACAATAATAAACAACAAATAACCACAACTTAGGTATAAGTGACCATTTTACCACATCCGCATGGTTGTAGATCGCAAACCATTCGCTTGCTTGCGGGATAGGGATATCACCAGCATTCAAAGCAAGTGCCTTGAAGTACGAGAAATTAGGCACATCATAGCAAACACGTTGAAGTGCCTCTAAATAGATGCGCACGACACTGAATTGTGCGCTTATCACGTCCGGGCTCTGTCTTCCTGCCTCGTGGATATGGTTCCGATGATTTGCACCCCTCAAAGGGATGGAAAAACTGAGTTCACACGTCCATAGCCGACCACTTACATTAGATGCCATGTTCTCGACGATGTCCGAGATAAAGAACCAGCTAAGTGCTGTTCGCAGTCAATCTATTGGGGATATAGTCTGCGACATATATGTATGCAACAATGATATTAAACTAATTACACTTATTTATTAGCCTAAAAAACAAAAGATGTTGGAAAATATTTCATACAATAGCTGGAATAGGGAACCGTGGAATGGCCATATTAGGAGCGAATGGCTCATCGCCAGGGTGGAAACCTGGTTCTTGTGGTGGGGGAGGTCTGTTGTTCATACCACCTGATCGATAAAATGCAAAAAAATATGAACATAAAATATATGCACAAAAAATTCTTCCAAGTAAAATGTGGCAACATAATTAAATATAGATCGAATGCAAGGAATAAGAATATATATAAATGTAGAATGCAAAGAAACATGAATATATATATATATATAGATCAAATGAATATAGATAGAATATTAGAGAAGACAACATATCAATACTATTGAAAAATGCAGGAGCCATGACCAAATCACATAGAGAGAGTGGATTTCTTGAGAAGTGAGAGTGAAACGTGAGAAATGAGACTATGAGAGTTAGTGGGTGGGTGAGATCGATGCATGTGGCTGGCGGTTTATTTTATATAGAGGGGCATGGACATCACTACCGGGTTTTAAGTAGAATCGACAGTGAAAGTTAATATCACTGTCGGTTTTTAAATAGAACCAACAGTGAAAGTTAATATCACTGTCAGTTTGTAAGTAGAACCGATAGTGAAGGTGCATATATATAAATGATATATTTATTTAGATAGTATAGTAGGAAAGTTTTAAAAACAATGATATATTTATTTAGATAGTAATGAAATACATAAAAAAATAACAAAAATATTAGAAATAAATTACATATATGATAACAAAGACCTTACACTAAAATTCAATATACGATAACAAAGACCTATTTGCGTACAGGTCAATGTTGCAATCAATGTGTATCAACACATTATAATGTAACCACCTCAGTAGCATTCTTCTAGCACCAACTAGGGTCAAACAGCAGCACCGAGGTGGTCTACGAACTATACCGGTTAGAGATGACAAGGTGGCATCGATGAATCCGCCTTGTCTGTACACGACCTTTTTCCAGATGCACACCGCAGCGGATGGCTCTGTGAACCTCATGTCATCTCCAATCTTCGGCATTGCTCTATCTCTGGTAGCATTCTTCTAGTACCTCTTGTGTGCACCATTTTGGTGGACTATGACGCATAACAATATCTGTGGTTTGTTGTGAGAGGAAAACACTATATCATGACTGATAAGGCCTGGCTGAAACCAACATGCATGGAGAGGCTAGCTCCTGGCCGAGGGTGATTTTATAGGGGCTAGCAGTCGTGGTATATTTTTGTTTCTGAACTAAAGTTGTTAGGGTAGGTGGGAGTAGTGTTCCTACTGTTGTGGTCAGTGGGAGCACTGTTGGCATGTGAGGATCATCTAGACATCATTATCGGTTTTAATTTAAAAACCGACAATGAATGGGGCCTTCTGTGTCAGTTCGAGCAACAGACTATGATAGAAGCTATCACTGCCGGTTTTAAAACCAAAACCGGTAGTGAAGGGCTCTGCCGCCATCGCAGTCTTTTAGTAAAAAAATATAAAAAAACACTGTTGGTTTGGAGCCTGCCGTCGCAGCCTTTTTATAAAAAATATAAAAAAATTCCCTAGCTTTAGGATTCGAATCCAGGTCTCGGGGTTCTTAGTTTGGAGCCTTAACCACTATGCTAGAATAGGGATTACGTTAGAATTAGTTGTTCTTTTTATTCTATCCTGTCGTAATGCACTACTACTACATAATAAATAAATGAAAAATCAAAAAAGTTTGGCCCGCCTGAGATTCGAGCGTGGGTCACGGGGTCGAGAGTGCGTGGCCTTAACCGCTGAGCTAGGATAGGAGTTCGGTTAGATTGGTTTTATTTTTTTTTCTTTTATCCTGTCATAATGCGCAACTAAATAATAAATGCAAAATTTAAAAAGTTTGGCCCACCTAGGATTCGAGCGCTGGTCTCAGAGTACAGAGTGCGCGGCCTTAACCGCTGAGCTAGGATAGGGAGTTCGGTTAGTTTGCTTTTCTTTATTTATTTATTAATAGAAATAACACAATGAGTTTATATTCTAAAATAACACAAAAATTTGTGTCTTGATTATTTAAATCTATGATAATTAATTAATGGTCTATAATTATCAAATAATAGTGTTTATGAATATCATCTCAATATTTGATTAGATAGTCAATAATTAAATTATAGAGATGCGCACAAAAAATAAATTAGATATTTAGTGCAAATTACTTATACAACGTCTGCATAATGATTACATAGTTAACAATAATCTAACTATCTTTAGGTGCATCAACAATGAGGGCCTCATTGTGATCAAGCCGTACGTAAGCAGGTTCGTCATTCTTTTGAAGGATAGGTAGGGGTACGTTCGCCCCGAATGGAGGCATTTCCTGATAGCCCCTATAGTCTTCTTCGTCCATCACTCGATCGACACCGATAATATTCCTTTTCCCTTCTAGGACTACTTTTAGCCTTCCTTTTGTCTTGTTGTCCCTTGCATAGAAGACTTGCATAACATCTCTTGCAAGGACGAAGGGGTCGTCTCTGTATGCGGTCTTAGTGAGATCAACGGTAGTGAACCCTTCGCTGTCAGTGTTGATTTCCTCAAGCCAGACCCACTAGCAGCAAAAAAAGAGCTGGCTTCAATGGACCGTAGGCTAGCTCTCATATCTCCTCTATGAAACCATAGTATGTCGCCTGCACATTGCCGTTTTCATCGTGAGCATCAAAACGAACACCACAATTTTGGCATGAGCTCTTCCCATCTTGCTTTTTTGTGTAAAATGTGAATCCATTGATCTCATACCCTTGGTACTTAAGATATGTACTCGAAGGTCCCTTGGCTAAGGCATCCAGTTGATTACCCAACTTTATTCCAAGCAAGCAACGTCGCAACCAATTGATAAATTCCTCCTTATATTTTTTATCCAGCCAAGCCTGTGACCTGCTCGGATACAGAGTTTGCAGTGATTATCTGTGCTCATCAATGTATGGCATCACACCCTCAGCTTGCTGGAGAACAGCGAACTGTGCCTGTCTGAAAGAAATAGGATCGCCTACTGTAACAGATTTCTCCCCAATCATTCCTTTGCCACGTAGTCTTCCCTCATGACGAGATTCTAGAACTCTAACCCTTTTGATGTCCAGATAATATATGCAGAACTCAATGGCCTCCTCTGTTGACCATCCTTCAAGCATGCCCCCTTCTGGCCTGAATCTATTCCTAACATACCTCTTGAAAACTTTCATCAATCTTTCGAAAGGGAACATCTGATGCATGTACATTGGGCCTAGGGCTCTAATTTGGTCAACAAGATGAATGAGCAGATGCAATGAGATATCAAAGTAAGTCGGCAAGAAATGCATCTTAAGCCTAACGAGAGTTTCGTCTATGTCCCGCTGCAACTGCTCTAGCGTGGACACTCAATGACCTTTTTGAGATCGTGTTGAAGAACGAGCAAAGCTTTATGATTGGGGCGTGGACCTTTGGGGGGAGGATACCATGCAGGGCAACAGGGAGCAGCTGAGTCATAATGACATGACAGTCATGGGCTTTCATAGGGCCATAGTTGAACTTGAGTTCTCTCATGTTCACTAGCCTCTTCGGGTTCGCACAGTAGTCCGTCGGGACTTTGAGTTCATTGAAGAAACAAATAAGCGCAAGCTTTTCTTCCTTCTTCAATGTCCATGAAACAACCAGAAGTTCAAACTGGCCATTCTCTAGCTCCATGGGATGCAGCTCCTTCCTAATTCTCAAGTGTTGCATGTCCAGGCCTATGGCTAGTGAATCCTTCGATGTCCCCCTGATGTCCATCAAGGTGTTAAGAGTGTTAGTGCACATATTTTTAGTGATGTGCATGGGATCAAGACAGTGGCGTACACTCGGAAATGGCCAGTAAGGTAGTTTCCAGAAAACCACTTTTTTCTTCCAAACGCTCCCATCAGGCGCTGCGACTAGAGGGGGGGGGGGGTGAATAGTCGTTACTAAATTTAATTGCGTCGGCCAACCGAAACAAGTGCGGAATTAAAACTATCGGTCTAGCCAAGACTACACCCATCTATCTATGTTCTCTAGCACCTTGCAAAGATCCTAATTAAGCAACAAAGGTGCCGGGGTAGCTAGAGATCACCTAACCAATTCTATGAGCAAGGTCACACAAACCTATGCCACTAGTATTTCAAGCAATGAGGGAGCTCCCACACATGCTAGTAAGCAAAAGCACAAAGCCGATATGTAGGAGCTGCCGTAGTTGGTCCTGCTCTTTGGCTACTGCTGTCATTCCTGCAATTCCTTCTCCGCAAGTATAGCAAACTGAAACAACATGTTTGTTGTATTAAATTCTTTATAGTCAACAATATCCTGAATTTCACGTCGCAAACCACCATAAAAACGAACAATTTTATCTTCCGTTTCCTCTACTATACCACAATGAATCATGCCCTTTTGAAGCTCGGCAAAATATTGTTAAACAGACATATCTCTCTGCTCTAAGCGTTGTAATTTCTTACGCAAATCTCGTTTATAAGAAGCAGGAACAAATCTATCACGCATTTCTTCTTTGAGCCCTTCCCATGAAAGAGGATGTACTTCCAAAGAAGTCCACCAGATTATAGCAAAATCTTTAAATTCACTAGTGGCTTGTCTAACCTTATGGCAATCAAGTACTAGATGGGACTTAAATTTTGGCTCTACTGTCTAGGTATTTCTCAGCATCATATCTCCCATGAAAAGATGGAATGGTAAATTTAATTTTAGCATAAGGATCATCATTACCTTGATTTTGCCGATTTCTATTACCTCCCATACATATTCTATTCTTATGGAGTCTTTTATGCATACGGTTCTCATTGGTCAGCCTCTCATCAACTAAACCATCAGAACCGTAAACAACATCATCTTCATCCTCAACGTCATCTTCTTTGTTCTCGTCCGTCTTGGGAGGGGCAATCTCAAGCTGTTGAACCCTCCATGTCAGTGTGGACACTCACTTGTCCACACCCTCAATATGATGATTGATGCTTCTAATCTCATTTGTTAATGTGTTCATCTGTTGTAGCATGAAATCCTTCAGCTCCTACAAATCACTTTTCAAAATAGGTTCATCGTCTGGCATGGTTAGTTATAAAACAAAAGCCCTATCAACTATTTATGGGTTGGTTGATTGGTGGAATCACACCCTCACACATGTCTTACGAAGTTTTTACAAAGTTCTTACCAACGCGAGCAGAGGCTGGCAACCAGTGGCTTGGTTGTGATACCTGTGAGAAGTGGCACTATGATTGCAAGGTCTTTTTCTGTACTGATCTGAAGAATATGTGGAGCTTGGAAGGCACACAAAGAGGAAAAATATGTATATGTGGCACACAAGTCAGTAATAGATAGTATTGCTGAATTATATTTCCAAATACTTGTTCTCGTTGCTGGCCTAACGTGTTCCAAGTACCAGGTGTGTGACAACAAGTATGGAGAACCAAGTATAATGGATAGCAAGAGCAACAGAAACAAAGCACAAGACAACACACACTAACACAGCTTAATTAGGCCTTCTCTATGTGCTCATCTATATATTGTTCCTCTTTTGCCCCTCTTTTTTCTCTTTTTTTGGGTTGTCGTTGTTTTTTAGGAAACTTTGACTTTTTATTTTTATTTTTTCTTGACTTAGGAGCACACAAGAAGTAACCATAGAAAATTTGAGCTTAAACAAGTAAAAGACGTGGCCTGTGGAAAATTCAGAAGATATGCTCAAAATTAATAAAAAGCTTCGAGGCTCAAAAAGATAATCTTGTGACCAGTTTTCGGGAAAAATAAATTTGTCAAACCCGACAAAGTGGGGGCCAGGCGATTCTAAAATTTTTTGCTGATCGATTTTGATATAAAGAAAGTCTCAATCGGAGTTCGTATGCAAAAGTTATGACCATTTTAAGAACTGACTCCGAAATAGAGGACAAAACGGGAACAATGCGCGCAAAATTGATCACGACGGCTAGGGTTTGATGGAAACGATGAGAAAAAACACACGAACTGGACTCTAACACGACCTAACCAGCAACAAGACCTCAACCAGGACATAAACTCAACACGACGGACACTGAAACTGAAATATGCAAAGGCTATGGCACGGAAGGTTCTAGGACAGAAAAAACGAGTATGGCATTGGACTATGAGACGAATGCGAAACACTCAAAACCAGGAGATAGATGTGAACCTGATGGTATACCTTAGCTATGATACCACTTGATGGGGACGTGATTCCCGATCTTTCGTCAGGTGGATGATAACTATCGTTTTAGGCAAAGCACGATACACCGATCCCGCTTCAGATCGAAAGACCCGAACTCAGCAACCTTAGCACCACAACTCCTCTAGTTATCAACTATGTCACCAATTCGGTTGATCTTGCCAAGAAGGCTAATTCCTGCCTGCAAAACGAAGAACACAAGCAAGAACTTGAAAGTACACAGCTCAAAGTATGAGACAAACAGCAGATGTATGATTAAGTTCTCAAAGTGGGGTCTCATAAACCGATGAACGACGACTGACTATGAACAAAATGATCTAAGCAAAACCCAAAACCTAACGATGACGACGGCGAGTGATTATAAAGGTCATAGGGTCGTTGCCTACCCTGGACGCACCCCCCTAACGGGCTTAAAGACGATACGCGGCCCATTTGACCAAATTCGGTGATGCAACACCCTAACAGATTCTTGACGCTGACTTGTTTCGACGATTCCTATTGATTCTGAAGGAATTTTGTCATGGGACCACTTCCATTAGTTTCCTTATCAAATTATCTTTTCATCCATATGTGGATCGTAAAAAACGAAGCCCAGATATGTGCTGAGTGACTAGTTTATGGCAGACTAGTTCTGGAGATCGAGGCAAACTCGAAGTCGTGTTGGATTGGGCCTCCAACTTGTGTTGGACGTCCTTGCTGGTCATCTTTGTCTCCATCTCTTCCTCCAAGTTCCTCGTGACTCTCTCTAATGTTTCTAAGAAATATAACATCATTAGATAGTAGTCTATTCTTAAAAGTATGGAAATGATCACTTAAGAATGAGGTCACCTCTAAATTTCACTGGCGTATTCAAGCTCGGGTCATTACACCTTGCATATTGTTTGGAAGATGAGCGGATGCATCCTAAATAGTGATGTCCTCGGAACCGCGGCGAGCTTGTCGTCGCTCAAAGTCACCGGTGGATGCAATTGCGTGCTCGCCGGGACTTGGATGTCTGGGCCTTCTAGCTAATTAAAATGATGGTACACCCAATTGACGCAAAATATAATAAGAAAGAAAAAAGCTAAATTTCATTTCTACAAGAAAGAAGATCGGAGAAGTGATGGCGAACCTGGAGCGCGGGTGGTGCGTGAATCTCCAGGAGTACTCGCCGTCGTCCCAGGGCAAGCTGAGCCTCCGTGCCGACAGCGCGTAGCACCTGGCGCCGCTGGCCCTCTCCAGCCACACCCTGCACCTGCCGCCGTCGCCATCGATGGCCACGGCGCTGGCGGCGTCGCAGAGGCCGAGGTAGGCGTCCTTCTTCCTGCTGCTGCTGCCCCGATGCTTTAGCTGCTCTAGCTGCTGGGGGAGGAAGGCGCGCCATACGTGGTCGGAGTCGGCGGCGGCGCAGAAGGCCGGGGATACGGCGGCGCAGCGGCAGGCGTCGCGCGGGGAGGTCCGCGCGATGGCCTGCGACAGGTACAGCTCCGGCAGGTCGCCCACCTGGGTCTCCACCCTCCCTACCGCCGCCGCCGCCTCCTGCGCCTCCTCCATATCTGAAGCTCCGATCTGCAAAGCAGACTCTCCTTGCTCGAGAGGCAATTAAGGCAACGCACAATCGGCAATCGCAAACGCTATGATCCTGCCAAGCTAGCTAATACCCCTGACAGCCTGCTTATATATACTATACGCTCGATCAGGTGGTGCATGCCGTGGGTGGGCTCCGTTCAATCTTCACGGCACCGCACGACAGAATGGACCCGGCCCGCCGTCGGGTTGCCATGCATGCATGCAGGTGCAGTCTCTCAGGGGGCGTTGAAGGAGGAAAGGAGGACAAAATGTGTTTCCTTTTCTGGTGTTGATTGACGATGTCAAGTAGCACATGGCGATCCAGGGAGAGGACCGAGGTCAACCGAGAATCCATGTACCTTTTTTCTCGAATACGTAAAATATTTACGTATCATTGTATTAAGGAGAAGAGTTTAAAGAAACATACAACGCGCTTCTATCGAACGCCGAAGGAGGTCGACCTAACACAGCAGAAGCAAGCTAGATCATCATAGCAAAAGACCTCATGTTTCGATATTATATAAAAGAAAACGACCAATATCGACGCAACTTTGTGGCTTAGGTGGCCTTGTGTCTTCGCGGCTGCCTGGACGGTGCCTTTCCAACGGCCGGGAAGAATCCATGTACGTTCTTGGACCACCAGCGGAATATATGCATGCTTAGGGATGAAAATGGTACGGATATTTTCCGACCGTATTCGAAACCGAATCCGTTTAGAGGGGTTGAGATCTGTCCGTATCCGAGTCCGGATATCCAACATCCGATACCGTATCCGCATCCGAATACTCAAATTGCATATTTATGATGTCGATATCCAATCGTATCCTATCCGACATATTTGACACTATCCATATTCGAATCCGAATCCAGACAGTAATATGAAAACAAATGTAATATCGGTGATATTCGTCCGTAATCGATCCGTTTTCATCCCTATGCATGCTGTGCTTTAGTGAAAGCCACAATGCTCCAACAAGGTCCTATTTGGATACCCTAACTTTAGTACACTACTAACAAGTTACGCCTTGCTAACTTTTTACTAGTATTAACCCTTTTTCCGATATAAAGCAAGTTTTTGTTAAGGGCAATAAATTGAGCTGATACAAAGCCTTCAAATGGAACTTTTGCGTGGCCTCTCCTCTTTTTTTTTTGACTTGCTTCCCTTTCATTTATCATTCGGCCGAAGCCTCAAACATCACAAGTCAGAGACGCCCGCTGGAGTTACATGCCACATCTCCAGGCGTTGCGTACTCGTGACTTGTTTTGCATGACACTACACAAAACGTCAAATTTGCCGAGTGTTTTTATGTTTACCGAGTGTATTTCCTTGGGCACTCGGCGAAAAAGATATTTGTCGAGTGCTACGCTAAAAACACTCGGAAAAAAAAACACTCGGCAAAATCGGAGGTTTGCCAAGTGTCAAGCTAAAAATACTCGGCAAAGAGAGGTTTGTCGAGTGTTTTTTACACTCGGCAAAGAAATAAAATTTATTTTTCTAGAAAAGAAAAAGAAAAAAAAATTAAAAAAAACTTTGCCGAGTGTCCAGATCTAGGACACTCGGCAAAGGAAAAAAATCACTTATTTATCCGGCCCGCCCATGCCCTCTCTCCTCCCCTGCCCTCTCTCCATCCTCCCGTGCCCTCTCTCCTCCCTAGATCCGCCGCCCGCGCCCTCTCTCCAGCGCCGCCGCGCCGCTCCCCTCCCTCCCCTCCTCCGGCGCGACCCTCCCCTCCTTCTCCGGCGCCCCCTCCCCTCCCTCTCTCCATCCGCCCGCGCCCTCTCCTGCCCTCTCTTCATCCGCCCGCGCCCTCTCTCCTCCCCAGATCCGCCGCCCACGCCCTCTCTCCAGCGCCGCCGCGCCGCTCCCCTCCCTCCCCTCCTCTGGCGCGCCCCTCCCCTCCTTCTCCGTTGCGGCCCCTCCCTCCCCTCCTCCCTCTCCGGCGCCGGCACATCTCCGCCCTCCCCTCCCTCTCCTCTTCATCTCCCCCACAGGTGGCGGCGGCCCTCCCTCTCCCTCTCCTCTGCAGGCGGCGGCACTCTCCCTCTCCCCCACCACCGGCGAGCCGGAGCACCTCCACAACTGGAGGATCCGGCGCCCCACCCCCTTCTTCCCCGCGATGGCGGATCTGGCCTTCCCCCACCACCAGATCTGGCGATGGCGGAGGGAGGAGCGGCGGATCCGGTGGTGGATCGAGCAACCGGCGTGGTGGTGGTCCTGGCGGCGGCAGGCTACGTGGCGTGGCAGATCTAGCCTTCTTCCTCCGCTCCTCCCTCCGTCTCTCCCTCCCTCCCTCGTCGCATGGCACCGGAGAGGAGGCCAGCGCAAACCTGACGTCCGGCTAGGGGCGCCGCGCCCCTCGTCCCCTCCCTCCACGGCTCCACCATGGCGTGGATCCGACGGGGATTAGCCCACGGGCAACAGATCCAGCCTCGAAGAAGTGCTGGTGCGGCGGATCCGTCGGGGAGGCGTGCTTCGGCGACGGATCCGGCAGGGAGGAGCGCTCGGGCGGTGGATCCGGTGGGGAGTTCACTGGTGGCGGATCCGGTAGCATGGCCTCTGAGCAGGCGTGGATGGTGGTGGTGGCGGCGGTGCTGGTGATGTGGCCTCCGAGCAGGCATGGATGGTGGTGGCGGATCCGGCAGCGTGGCCTTTTTTTTTGGAAAAAAAGTTTGCCGAGTGTTTTTTGGGCACTCGGCAACGTCTTTACCGAGTGCACGACAAAAAACACTCGGCAAACTAGCGTTTGCCGTAACAGGGTTTGCCGAGTGTTACACTCGGCAAACTCTTTGCCGAGTGTTTTTGGGGGCACTCGGCAAAGCTCGTGTATCCGGTAGTGTAGTACATGAGCGATCGTATTACAACAATGTTTAACAAAAACAAAAGCAAACTCCTGAAAGCCAAGCACAATACTTTCTATCTCCTTCAGAATCGGGTCAATGATGGATCGCTGCGAGTCCTCCTTCCACAGGTTAACAAGTTCAAGGCAGTCAGTCTCTAATATCACCTTCTGCTCGCCTTGCTGCCTTGCTAGGATCAGACCATCTCTGGACGCTATCGCTTCCAACATGCAGGCGTCCAGCCCTCGATCATGCCAAAGAGCATGAGCCACTTTGAATGCTCCCCGGTGATCACGGATGATACTTGCCGTTGCACCGACATTGCCATTCACCTGGAAAGCAGCGTCCGAGTTTACCCTCTGCTTGACCCAACCAGGGTCCGGCGGCCTCCACTTCAAAATTTCCTGGACTTCGTGTTCCCGGCACAGTTGGCCAATTTGCCACAAGTCGTAAGCCGTATATATCCCGCGCCCACATCACAGCTTGGTAGACATCCATTGGTCTTTCACCATGACGTCTTTTGTTCCGCATCATCCAAAGTGCCCACATACGTACCACAGAGTATAAGCGCTGTTTCCAGCCTTGTGCAGACTCCCGCTATAAGATCAGTAGTCCAGGTTTCAGGGTTCAACTTTGGTATCTTTACACCCGAGCCCAGGTTAACCTGATGCCAAAAATTCTTTTGCTATCGGGCACTCCAGCAACACATGGTGGATGGATTCATTCGGGTCTCCACAATCCTCACAGAACACTATAGGCTCGATGTGTCTTCTATGCAGAATTGGCCGAGCTGGTAGGAAATTGTTTGACACTCCACCAAAATACCCTCACTTTAGGGGGGACTTCCAGCTTCCACAAAACTTTCCAGAAAGAATCCGCAGCTAGAGCTGCTGGGTTGTTGATCGTGTGCTCCTTCCACCCTCTTCATGTATAGGAGCCCATATGCCGACCGCACCGAATAGACTCCTGTCTTCTTCTGATCCCATGCCCAAAAATCCTGACCAGCCCGGCCTATGGGCTGTCTTAGAATTGCTTCAGCATCAATGTGTAGGAAGCAGTTTTTTATCAGCTCCACATTCCATATCCCACTGTCCGTCAACAAGTCAGAGACAGTAGACATCATTTCATACACATCATTTGATGCTGAATTGCTTCAGCATCAATGAATAGGAAGCAGTGCATGGCCTCTCCTCAATCTCAATAATAAACACACAGCCTTGATTACATAAAAAAGCACAATTTTAGTGACCATCATTTCATACACCATGTGTTTGATAAAGAAAAAAAAAATCATTGGCCACCCACGCTAACTGTTGTGAAGCCACTAGCTACAACCAGATTCTGCAAATGTACATGGCTTTTGCATGATAGCATGACGGAGCCAACGAGTAAATGAAAATAAGAACCTTCCAAGGACATGAACAAATTTTTTTATCTTTTTTTTTTCAAAAAAATCAATCTCTCGTCGTTTTTTACGCATGACTAGTAATCGATGCATCACACATAGTAAATCAGATGGAGTAGAACATGGGACACAAATTTATATTGGTTCAGATATGAGTTAAACTATCACTACGGGAGACGCGCTCTTTGCCGAGTGCTCGGAGCTTTGCCGAGCGTCGAAACACGGGCACTCGGCAAAGAGATAGTTTGCCGAGTGCCGCACTCGGCAAAGCCGGCACTCGGCAAAGGCCGTCTTTGCCGAGTGTCAAACACTCGGCAAACGTCCTCTTTGCCGAGTGTCAGGCACTCGGCAAAGAACAACCCTCGGCAAAATACCTCAGGCGACGGCGGTGGCCCCTCCGTCATCCTTTGCCGAGTGCTGGCCGTTAGCACTCGTCAAATGTGCTGTCTTTGCCGAGTGCTGCAAGCCTGGCACTCGGCAAAGAGGTTCCTTTGCCGAGTGCCAATTGCGACACTCGGCAAAGTATTTTTATTTTTTTTTTATTTTTGTTTTTAAATTTTTTCTGTGGCATTTATACAGTACCTAGAAGCACATGTTCCAATTTGGAACTTTTCTATGACTTTTTGGTATATTTTTTTAATTTTGTATGTTTACTTGAATTTTTCTCGAAAAAGTAAATTTGAACTGCAGATGCATGAAATATTAGAATTTAGGGATTCAAAAAATGGTATTCATGTTTTTGAGTGTATTTTGAGGCCGTGTGCAGGGACATTCGTGAAATTTCGAACATTTGTTTCACGAAACATGACCACCAACTTGTTAAAAAAGTGTTTTTTAATTATATAAAATGCAAACGAAGTCCGAAAATCACGAAACTTGTCGAGGTGTCGTGTCATCGCATGTAGAGGTTGTGGTAAAAAATTTAGAAGTTTCCGAGCAAGTTGTGACGTACGATGCCTAAAACCCAGACATCTCCACATGTGATCAATTGGCCGAGTGTCGCAATTGGCACGCGGTAAAGGAACCTCTTTGCCGAGTGCCAGGCTTGCAACAATCGGCAAAGATTTTTCAGAAATGTTTTTATTCTTTTCGATTAAAAGAACGCTGAATTTCTTTGTCGAGTGCCCGAATCTCGGCACTCGGCAAAGGGCCGACCCACTTAACCCTAGCGGGCCGGCCGCGGCCCGCTCCCACTCTCTCTCTCCCTCTCACTGCCACGCGCGCCTGGCCCCGCCCCACCGCCGCGAGACCACCGGCACTGCCCCGGCCCCGCTCCGCCGCCGGACCGCCGCCGCAGCCCCGGCCCCGACCCGTCCCCGCCTCCGCCCGCCGTAGCCATCCAGCCCCGCCCCGGCCCCGCTCCGCCGCCGGACCACCGCCGCAGCCAGCCGGCCCCGCCCCGGCCCCCGCTCGGCCGCCGCAGCCCCGGCCCCCCGACCTGGCCCCGCTCCGCCGCCGCAGCCAGCCGGCCCCGACCCGGCGCCGCTCGGCCGCCGCAGCCGGCATCGCCCCGGCCTCGCTCGGCCGCCCGCAGCAGGCCCCGCCCCGGCCCGACCCGACGCCGCTCGGCTGCCACAGCTGGCCCCGCCCCAGCCCCGACCCAGCCCCGCTCGGCCACCGCAGCCGGCCCTGCCCCAGCCCCGCTCCGCCACCGGTGGTACCCTACCCGGCTGCCCCCCGCCCCTGACCCGCCGGAGTGGAGGAGAGGAGGAGCAGGGGAGCAGAGGAGAGAAGGGAGGTGGAGGAGAGGAGAAGGGAGAAGGAAGAAGGAGAAGGGATGAGAAGGAGAAGGAGAAGGGAGGAGGAGGAGCCTTGGCCGCCAGCCATGCCCCTCGCCGTTCGTCCCCGCCGTCGTCCCCGCCCCTCACTGGAGACGAAGGTGACCCCGGCACCGCGTCGCCCGACTCCACCGCCACCCAAGGTATAAAACCCTCCCGGTTGTCGGCCTTCGTGCCTTGTATGTCATTGACGGCCTTCGTGCCGTATGTGGATGTGTGGGCCTTTGTGCCATACGTGGATGTGTGGGCCTTCGTGCCGTATATATGCTGTCGGCCATCGTGCTGGCTTTTTTCTTGTAGGTTTTGGAAACCTCCCCGTATAGGGGAGGTTCTGCCGAAATTTTTAACTTATAGTATTATAATTCTTCTTTTGCAGAGCAGGACCCGTTGGAGGGGACCCGGAGTACGTAGGCGACCCTGATAGTCTTCGTCGGCGCTGTGGTCCTGCCTGCACAGCGTCGCTTCGCCACTGCCCCGCTAGCCTAACTCCACCGCCACCCTAGGTATGAATAACCTCTCTTCCTTATCGTTGTCGTAGATCGGTGTAACCTAGTTAGGCATCTCCCGTTCGAAACAGATACGGTTGGAGGTATGCGGATCTTCGCATATCTAAGACCGTATCTGTTTCAGATTGTCCACTTTTTTGGACAGCCCGCGGATGCGTAGATGGGGTAGTTTTCATGTTCTGCTTCAATCCGAGATAGAGTTTCGGCACCACCTCCCTGTTGTTCTCCGGATACACACTCTCCCTTCTAGGACGTGTATCGGGAGAACAGCGGGGAGGTGCTGCCGAAATTCTATCTCGGATCGAAGTAGAGCATGTAAACTAACCTCATCTACGCATTCACGGGTGAGATTAGGACCTATCCTCACCTATTAGACAGTAGGCACGTCGTTCAGATGCAATTGGTGGTTATATTACTCGCTCATGTATATGCTAGAGGATGGATAACCGTGAGTGGATGTACACGGGCCGCCCAAGTCAGGCTGAAATCACCCCTGAATGGATGGACAAGACCGAGGGTTTCTTGAACCAAGCATTTGGCAAGGAAGCTAATGGAGCGAGAGACACATTCTGTCCCTGTAGCAAATGCGGAAACAGGAAAAGAAAAACAAGGAAGATCATGGGGGAACATCTTTGCAAGTATGGATTTACGCCAAACTATACCCGGTGGGTGTTCCATGGTGAAGCCCATCGTACTAGAGAGGAGGTGGTGAGACCACGCTTGGAGGAGTTTGATGCTGATGGCAGGGTAGCAGGATGGTTAGGTGACTTTCACGAAGCAACGTTCGCTGAAAGACCTACGGAGGAGGAGGAGGAGAAGGAGGATGAGGAGGAGGAGCCAGAGCCAACCGGAAAGGCGTTCTACCAAATGTTGTCTTCGAGACAGAAACTCCTACACGAGAAGGCAACGGTTTGTCAACTGGATGCCATTGGACGCCTAATGGGGTTGAAGTCCTAGTACAACATGAGTCGAGCCTGCTTCGATGGTATGTTGGAAGTTATTGGTGGGCTGCTTCCGGAGGGTCATATTCTGCCGAGCAGCTTCTACGAGTCACAGAGACTCCTTCGTGCACTTAAGATGTCGTATGAGCAGATACATTGTTGTCCGAAGGGGTGCGTCCTATTTAGGAAAGATCACAAGGATGCAAAGTACTGTCCAAAGTGTAAATCCTCTAGGTATGTGGAGGTAGACAAAGGTGATGGCCAGAAGGAGCAGCTTGAGATCCCCATGAAAGTCCTACAGCACCTTCCGATCATACCGAGGCTCCAACGGCTATTCATGACCGAGGAGTCCGCGAAACAGATGACATGGCACAAGAATGACATTCGATACAATCCTGACAAGATGGTACATCCAGCTGATGGTGAAGCATGGAAAAAACTTTAATCGCAAGCATCGTGACAAAGATCTTGAGGCCCGTAATGTACGTGTTGCGCTGGCAACGGATGGGCTCAATCCTTATGGAATGATGTCGGCCCCATACACTTGTTGGCCCATGTTCGCTATCCCCCTCAATCTCCCCCCGGGGTCTTCCTTCAACGGCAAAATATATTCTTAACGTTGATAATTTCTGGACACCCAGGAAACAAAATGGGTGTGTACATGGAGCCTGTTTATGATGAATTGATCAGTGCTTGGAATGAAGGGGTATGGACTTACGACCGAGCTACAAAGAGAAACTTCAAAATGTATGTTTGGTACCAGTACTCCATGCATGACTTCCTGGCGTATGGGATATTTAGCGCCTGGTGTGTCCACGGGAAGTTCCCATGCCTGGTATGCAAGACAACACTGGAGTTCATTTGGTTGAAGAAGGGTGGCAAGTTTTCGTCGTTCGACAAGCATCGACAGTTCCTCCCTCTTAACCATGCATTCAGACAAGACACCAAGAACTTCACAAAAGGTGTCAAGGTGACCGACCCTGAACCTCAAAAGATGACTGGTGCCAAGGTTCATGCTCAGATAGATGCTCTCATGGTCAATCCACAGAAAGATAGTCGGAAGAAAGATAATCCAAAGAAAGATTGCTTTGTGGGATATGGTGTCGAACATATGTGGACTCATAAGTCGGGCTTGGAGAGGCTACCCTATTTTGATGACCTTCTCCTTCCACATAATATAGATGTAATGCACACTGAGAAGAATGTCGCCGAAGCACTTTGGGCAACACTCATGGACATTCCTGACAAGACAAAGGACAACCCTAAGGCCAGAGTGGACATGGCAACGCAATGCGATAGACCAAAGCTAGAGATGCTGCCTCCAAGAGACGGCAAGCCATGGAAAAGGCCTAAGGCCGATTACGTCTTAGAAAAGAAGCATAGGACGGAAGTGATACAATGGATGCAGACGTTAAAGTTCCCGAATGGGTATACAGCGAATCTGAAGAGGGGAGCGAACCCAAAGACTGGCCGAGTCTTAGGGATGAAGAGTCATGACTACCACATATGGATTGAGCGGCTTCTTCCGTTGATGGTTCGAGGCTACGTCCCTGAGAATGTCTGAAAGGTGCTGGCAGAGTTGAGCTTTTTCTTCCGCCAGCTTTGTGCCAAGGAGGTATCTGTGAAAGTGGTTGAGGAGTTGGAAAAAGCGGCACCTCTGTTGCTCTGTAAGTTGGAGAAGATCTTTCCACCTAGCTTTTTCTTGTCGATGCAGCATTTGATTTTGCACCTTCCGTCCGAGGCACGAATGGGGGGCCCGTGCAGAACCATTGGTGCTATCCAATCGAGAGATGTCTAAAGACTATTCGCAAGAAATGTGGAAACAAAGGCAGGATTGAGGCTTCCATTGCTGAGGCATTCATTCATGAGGAGGTGTCAAACTTCACAACAACATACTATAATAAGAACCTTCCTAGCGTGCATAATCCACCCGCTCGGTACAACGAGGACGAAAATGAATCGACCCTTAGCCTTTTCAAAGGGCCACGCGGGAGAGCAAGTGGAGCGACCACAAAGACCTTGAGCTGTGAAGAGTGGCGCAAGATCATGCTCTACGTGTTGACCAACCTTGACAAAGTGGAAACGTATCTGGGGTAAGTTCTCAACGAACTTGTTACATACTCCGTAACTTTTGTACATCCAACAACATTGTTCCTTGTCGGTGCAGAGAATTTTTTGATGAATCCTGACACCATTCAAGGCCACCTTCTAACCATGAACGAGAGACCCTTCTTCAACATGGTTCGCCTGATTTCATTACATGGTTCCAAAAAAAGGTAGCAGCCAACTTAACTCTTACTAAGTTTGACGTTCCAAGTTGCCTGATTTCATTTCTCTCCTGCTTGAACTTGCAGTGCCAAAGAGTTGTGTCTATAAGTGCTGAATTACGACAGGTGGCCAATGGCTTTGACTATAAGGTCTTGTCATTTAACGCTTATGACGTGAATGGATATTGCTTCCACACAACAAGGTACGAGCAGAGTCGTCCCAATCCAAGGACCACGAATACCAGAGTATTTACGCCGTGCACTGATCAGGAGGAGTATTATGGGACAGTTGAAGAAATATACGAGCTCGACTACCATGGTTCCAAAGCACTTAATCCTGTCATATTCAAATGCTAGTGGTTTGATCCTATAGTATCGAGAAAGTCCCATCAACTTGGGATAGTTGAAACTCGATAGGATTTCTTCTATCCAGGAGAAGATGTCTATATTGTGGCTCAACAAGCCTCACAAGTTTATTATTGTCCATATGCTTGCAAAACCAACCCACGTCTTTAGGGTTGGTGTATTGTGCACAAGGTATCACCACATGGTAGATTACCTCGCCCAAACCCTGATGATTACAACTTGAACCCAAACACGCATGACAGAGAGTTCTATCAACAAGAAGAGGGGCTACTAGGGATGCTTGAGATAGACTTAACCAGAGAGATCGAAATGGAAGCAGACGAGGAATGGGTTGTTGACGAGGACGCTGCAAATGAGGTGCATGATCCGAAGGACTTGGAAATGCTTGACGGACGACGACTAGGCAATGACAACGATGAGGATGAGGCTGTTGATGATTTGGACAATCTTGATAGTGATGACGATACCTATCGTCCAGATAATCCCGATCATGAAGAATATTAGAAATACATGTAATACTATGTTATTTTGTAATTACATTTTCTTTATTTTGCATCTCTTACTAAGTACGTCTCGTTTATCTGTACTTACTGGTTTACTCTTTTTAATTGCAGGTGATGGGGCCCACTAGGAGGAGCTGCCCCTCGGTTTATGCCAACCGGAGGGACATGGCGGCGGCTGAGGAGGCGGAGGCGTCAGAGAGACCGAGGAGGCCGAGAGGCAGGCCCAGGCGGGAGCCGTTGACTGACCACGGGCGCAGCTCCTCACGCGACCCTGTGCACGACGACGACCTTCAGCACACGGTGGATGGGGACGGGGGTCCATGGACGGAGGATGAGGAGGTGGTTCTAGCGACGGAGGACGAGGAGGCGGCGACGGTAGGGGGTTCCACTTCCTCTGATACATCGAAGCCCTACCAGCGAGGTCCCGCAAAGCTCCCGAAGCGACCGATACCTATTGAGAGGCGCCCACTGATTGCACCCGAGGGCGATAAGTAAGTAACTTCATATGTTCTTCATTTGATATGTTGAAAAATCATAATAACAACTAATAACTATTGTGGACCACTTGTGCAGGAACTGGGTGCTTGTGGACTAGGCGGCCCCGGCACGCAATGTGAATGGCATCCTGGGACTTCTGTGCAAGGAACACTTCCCTGGCCTGGTTAGGAAAGGAGATCAGGATTGGGAGCCAACCTGGACGTTCGACCACTATGCCCTCATGCAGGATGCTCCAGATCATAATGGCATCCGTTGTAGAAACAAGGCAGATCAGGTGATTAGGGAGTTGTGGGTAAGTCTTTCTTGCACTACATTCCTCAATTCCTCGCATTCATTGGACATTCTTGAAATAAAATAATGGATACCTCGTGTCTTTATGCAGGACTTCTTCAGAATCCAGGAGGGACAGGAGGAAAGTGCGTATCAGGTGGCTTACGCTTCCTGTAAAAGGCGTGTCACGGACTTGCACTACGAGTCCCGCATCCAGGCCCACATAGACTACAACGCCAAGTTCCTACTCAGGCGTGTCAACAAAGAGGAGGCAAGACGGATGACGCTGACAAGGGAGCAGTACATACAGGTAAATACAAAACATGAATATTCATTTCTTTTGAGATTAAGTATGTCTAATTTGATCTTCTGATATGTCGTCTACTTGATGTCCTGTAGGCGATTCCAAGCTGGTGCGCCACCCACCCCGATTATTGGGAATATATTGTGGACACCTGGTTATACGGGGACTGGCAGAAGAAGCACAAGGAGGCCCGCGACAGGCGTTTGCAGGTGCTAGGTGTACCTCACCATCAGGGCAGCCGTAGCCTCAGCAAATATGCAAAGGCATATGTAAGTCTCCGCCATTGCTCTAATCTAGCCGCGCTCAATTCTGCATCATTTCTAACCACATGTTGTTGTCTTTCTCGTAGTCGGATGCACACGGTGGCCAGCCAGTTGGTCAACTCAAGGCATATGCTCTGGCTCACATGGGCAAGGCGATGGCCGACATCGAGTATGACCCAGATGCCCCGGTTCAGGCGTACACCAACTCCAGCGTCCACACCCGCCTCTCTTCGTACACGGAGGCGGCAAGGTCAGTCCATGGGCCGGGCTACGATCCGAGAATCGAGGAGTGCCTTGATCCTCAGCTCGTGATGAGGGTGAGGCAAGGCAAGAAGCATGGGCGGTTCTGGATGGGCGACGGCGTCCTCGACACGGCCTCTACTCCTCCTCTCCACCAGCTCCGAGCATCGAGCACGAGCTCAAGCGTGCCCATACGCCAATGGTCGACCGCGGTGTCGGCACTCCAGGTAAGCATTCCTGCTTCATTCGTTGTTCTTTGACTTTTACATACCTTACCTATGCATTATTGAAACATTGGGGTCAAATGCTACAGGCCTAGGTGCAGGAACTGCAGGCCGAGTGGGAGGTCGAGCGGCAAAGGCTACAGGCTTTGGAGGCCCAGCGGGAGCAAGATCAGCGACAGATGGCCAAGATGATCAAGTTCATGCAGCAAATTGGCCAGCAACAAGGTTGGGCGATCCCACAGACGCTGCTTGCTCCAGATCCACCTCCACAACGTCCTGATTCTACCCCGGTGAGTATAAGTACGAAGGTTTACTTTCTATGCTGAAACTTAGAGAAACCTAGTGAAACCTAGAGAAACCTAGTGGTGGTGGTCATGGTGGTGTGGTGGTCATGGTGGTGGTCATGGTGGTGTGGTGGTCATGGTGGTGGTGGTCACGGTGTTGTGGTTCTCATGGTGGTGGTGGTGGTGGTCATGATGGTGATGTGGTGATGGTGGTGTGGTGGTGTTGGTGGTGAAGTGTTGGTTATGGCGGTGATGTGGTGGTGGTGGTGGTAGTGGCGGATATTTATCTTGCATATTTATCTATTCTCTTGTCACTCACGTGCAATCTCTTCTATTTTGTGCAGCATCAATCGGGGGCGGCGTCGAACCACCTCGGAGGGTCGTCGGGATCGTACTTTGGGCCATCCCAACCCGGACCGTCGCCGTGAGCTTCAAATGGTAGCCGTTGTGATATAATGCACTTGTGAACTTTGTGAACTATGCTTGTGTGTTTGGACTTTGGACTTGGGAGTCGAGATTGTGATACTTGTATGCTATGTTTGTGTTTGTGGTGGATTGTGATATACATTTGTATATATTTATGTGATATATAGTTGTGTTATATATATATATATATATATATATATATATATGATGTATATCTTGTTTGCAACGATGGAAGACTAAAAACCAAAAAAAAATTGAATTTTTTCACTTCTTTGCCGAGTGTCATGACCATGACACTCGGCAAAGCTGGGAATCTGGGACACTAAGCTTCCCAGCTTTGCCGAGTGCCTACCTACAGTACTCGACAAAGAAAATCCAAAAAAAAAAGAAAACAAGCTTTACCGAGTGCCAGATTCAGGCACTCGGCAAAGCATTTTAAAAATAAAAATAAAAAACATATTTCTTTGCCGAGTGCCGACGCGTGGCACTTGGCAAAGGGGCCGTCACTGTGACCTGGCCATCACGGCGGCTTTTCTTTGCTGAGTGCCATCGTGGCACTCGGGAAATCCTTTGTCGAGTGCCCGACATGTGACACTCGGCAAAGGCTTTGCCGAGTGCAAAGCCTTCTTTGCCGAGTGTAATTGCACTCGGCAAAGCACGCATCTGCTGTAGTGTATGTTGAGTGTATTATGGTTGTTTTATTGCTTCATGTGCTGGGAGTCGATTGTAAGAAGGTACACCTATGCGTTTGTGGATTGAGGATCTATTCGGGATGCTGATCAGAGGCTCCATACTTCTTTTTATATAGTCCGGTGCTATGGTGACAGATAGAATCCTGATTGGTTTGTAAGTTGACTTTTTAGTCACAGTTACAATAGTTGGAGTCAGTTTTCATGTTTATATTGCCCGGTTGGGTCCCACCCTCTTATTTTGACAATTTCCGTTGACATGAGGGTACCTGGATCCAATCTCCAATGTAGGCGGTAGTATCCCCCGAGCCTATGTTAAATGCAATTCAGAGAATCAGGCAGAGAGTTCGTCGTAGTACTTGAAATTCGAATGCGAGCACTTTCTGCGTCTGAGTGCTCCGAGTGTCCCGAATGCGTCGTGTCGTCAAGCCTGAGTGCTTTTTCTAGTCGTAGTTCACAAGGGCTATGCTAACGGACCCTGAGTGTCTAGCCCCTGAGCCTCCGGACAATTTGGAGAATTAATCGGAGGGTCAACTTGAAGCCGTAGTCTTTTTTGGATCCCTGAACGGCGACATCGCACCCAGTTAGCGTGGTATGACGACTCAAATGAAACCTAGCGGCGGTGTACCATAGTGGCCATGGCCGACTCTGGTAAGAGCCCAGCGGCGGCGTGCTCAAGTGGCTGTGGGGCCGGCGATATCGCTGGCAGTGGCATGATCGGCTCCGCCGGTGAGGCCAGCGGTGGTGTGCCCGAGAGTGGCAGAGGCCGGCGACGTTGCTGGTGAAGTGTTTTTGTCTGCACCGTGTTTTAAAAAAAGTATAGGATCACCAACGGCGGAGGCAAGGGGGGCTGGCAGGGGCCATGGCCCCCCTAACATGTTACAACATTTTTTTATACTAGTATAAATTTATTATTTTTATTTATTTTAACACGGAGAATATAATAAAATTATTGTCATATACATATATCTATTAATATTTTCTAGGTAATGAAATCATACAAAATACAACTAGATAGATAATACAACGAAGCACCTTAGAAAGACTGAGAGATCTCGAGGTTTATGAAATCACCCCAGATGTCTCGCTGTTAAGTTGTTGCCAGCAACTGAAAAAATAACGCCTTTGATCCTAGACTATATATAAGAAAATATGAGCCCCAGTTTTCTTTAAAAGTTCAATCTTTTTGGTATATGAGTGGAAGTTATAGCAACAACGGATTCCGAGGCTAATAATCAAAACCATGCATACATGTGTCTTCATCTAATTGCAGCGCGCTGCCATCAGAACGCCATCGAAACCAAACCAAACGCATGGCCCTCACAGTCACAGCCACAGGAGATCCGTTTCATACTTGATCATACACACAGCACTGTCACCGGCTCACCGCCCTTTGTTTACTAACGCAGCAGGGAACAAAATAAATTAATTCATCAAGCAGGGCATTAAGCTGCAGTTAAGCATGTGGTGCGGTTGATCGCACGTGGCAAACCACTTCCTCCGCTCGATCCGTCCAAAACTGTAATTAATTAATTAAGGCGATGCTTTTAATTAGCTTGCCAATCTCACTGCATTGCGCAAGGGCGTCGTATTATATTTACATGTCAACGACTTCAGCAAATTGCAGGGTTGAAAGATACGTTTGCATCTTTGAATTTTGATTGCATGTTCCTTAGACTTTTGGGAGAAGAAGGGGAAAACATAACACAAAAGGTTGTATCTATGAAATGATAGCTCAGAATGAGACCATGACCATGAAAAATGACGTCTAAGAACAAGGATCTACCTATGAAGAACCAATGAAGAACATGAAAATTATGCTACACAGCACATTCAAGTTAGTACAATTTCCATTGAAAATTTTCCCTATGCAACAGTGTTTCAAGTAGACGGAGGGAGTTCCTTATGTTGTAAGCTCCTCATCTACTTGTTGCGTAGCTACTCCCTCCGTCTTGAAATATAAGGAATCCTGTGCCATCAGAATGCGACGGATACCAAACCAAACATATTTGCTGATTCGTTTCATAGATACTGTACCTTATGGCCCCCACAGCAAGATTCATTTCATACTAGGCAGGGCAACTCCAATTAAGCAAGCACTATCTACTCGGTTGATCACACGCCGCAGCCACTTCCTTTGTCCAAGAATATATAATATAAGGCGCATTATACTTAACCCAAGTCCCAAACAAGAGGACACCACTTAGCTCATCATTAATCCCACTCATTTGTGTAAGGAAGGCATATGTACTTAATGTACACATGTCAATGACTTCAGCAAGTTGCTTTGAAATTTGATTACATATCCTTAGACTTTTGGAGAAGAAGCTTGGGAAAGAAAGAAGAAAAGGATGGAAAATGAGGAAGGCCAGCAGCAGCTAAGAAAAGTTGGAATTCTCGTGACTTTGTGATAGACAGACAGACAGACAGACAGATAGATAGATAAACATATATCTACTTGTTGCGTAGCTACTCCATCCGTCTTGAAATATAAGGAATCTTGTGCCATCAGAATGCGACAGATACCAAACCAAACATATTTGCTGATTCGTTTCATAGATACTGTACCTTATGGCCCCCACAGCAAGATTCATTTCATACTAGATTCATACACAACACGCATGCATGCCTCAATATATAGTAAGCACCGTCACCCACCATGTACGTTTCAAACAACATGGAATAAAGTAATTCTTCAAGCAAGCAACCATGCAGGGCAACTCCAATTAAGCAAGCACTATCTACTCGGTTGATCACACGTCGCAGCCACTTCCTTCGTCCAAGAATATATAATATAAGGCGCATTATACTTAACCCAAGTCCCAAACAAGGACACCACTTAGCTCATCATTAATCCCACTCATTTGTGTAAGGAAGGCATATGTACTTAATGTACACATGTCAATGACTTCAGCAAGTTGCTTTGAAATTTGATTACATATCCTTAGACTTTTGGAGAACAAGCTTGGGAAAGAAAGCAGAAAAGGATGGAAAATGAGGAAGGCCAGCAGCAGCTAAGAAAAGTTGGAATTCTCGTGACTTTGTGATAGATAGCCAAATCGATCGATAGATAGATAGATAGGATAGATAGATAGATAGATAGACAGACAGACAGACAGACAGACAGATAGATAGATAGATAGATAGATATATAGATAAACATATATCTTTTTTACTATAGAGTGTATTGAAAGGATCAAGATGCCCAAGAGGGGGGTTGAATTGGGCTAATTCTAAATTTCTTTGCAATAATTAAGTCCTACGGTTAGCCCAATTAACCCCTTATGCCTAAAAAGTGTTTCTATTGATCTATTGCATAAAAGTTTAGCAACCTATGTTCCAATCCTACTCTAGCATGACAATTCTATGAATGTAAAAGATAAGAATTGAATTGCTCAAAGTAAATGCTTATAGTAAAGAGAGAAGTAGGAACGCAACGATGTTTTGCCGAGGTATCGGAGAGTTGCCACCCCGCACTAGTCCTCGTTGGAGCACCCACGCAAGGGTGTAGCTCCCCCTTGATCCGCGCAAGGATCAAGTGCTCTCTACGGGTTGATTCTTCGACACTCCATCGCAGTGAATCACCCACAACCGCTCACAACTTGAGTTCGGTCATCCACAAGCTCCGCCGGATGATCACCAAGCTCCCAATCACCACCAAGCCATCTAGGTGATGGCGATCACCAAGAGTAACAAGCACGAACTCTCACTTGACCATGACAAGCCTAATGAGAAGGGTGGATGCACACTTTGCTACTCTTTCTTTCACTAATGAAGGCTCTCTTTGGGATTCTCAAATCTCAATCACCTCACTAGGACCTTGCTCTTCTTGGCACTCTCAAGGGTGTTTCTCAGTTGTTGGAATGAGCAAAAGTACCCCCACACACGAATGGAGGAAGTATTTATACACCTGGTTGAAAAATGAACCGTTATGTGCCTCTGCGGGGTGACCGGACGCTCCGGTCAGTTCTCCCCGAACTCCAGTGATAAAGTTGTGATCGGACGCTGTACAGCGTCCGGTCAACACTGACTGGACACATCCGGTCACGATTTTCCCTCTCTGGAACCTTACTGGAGTCGACCGGACGCTGGCACCCAGCGTCCGGTCGATCTCCTCTCAGCGTCCGATCGCGCCAGACGAAATCACCTTTATCAAATGAACTGACTGGACTCTGCGCCAGCGTTCGGTCACACCAGAACTAGCGTCTGGTCAGCATTTGACCCTCCATTCACTTCCAACTCTCGATCATATGTGAATGAAGTTTGCTCCAATTGATCTAAGGGCTTTTTAGGAGCTACCTAGTGCTAGATTTAGCAAGTGTGCACCACACCTAACCCACTAGACTCACCTAGGTCAAGCTACCCGTCCATACCCCCCTTAATAGTATGGTCAAAGGAAAAACAAAGTCCTAAACTACTCTAAGTGTCTCTTCAACTCCAATTGACACTTAGAACTAGTCCATCCTTAACCTTGTCGTCCATCCTTTGAAAACCGAAACGAATTCCATCGTAGAGGCATGACCACCATGATAGCCCAATCGATCTCCATTACCGTGACCTAACTTAATTGCCTCTGTAAAACACACGTTAGTCACAGTAATCACGTATTGTCATTAATCACCGAAACCCAACTAGGGGCCTAGATGCTTTCAATCTCCCCCTTTTTGGTGATTGGTGACAATACCACCTCGAGTATGTGAAAGAGATGATGTTTTTAGCATGCTTGGATCATATAAGCTTTTGACAATAAGAACAAAAGAGTTAGGCAAGCTTATATGACCCAAGCTAACATGATGTACTCAATAGATATGAAATAAGCATGAGTACAAGTAAAAAAGCTCATTTGCATCGGAGTAAAACGTGGAAGAAAAGCAAATGAGCATAACACAAGTGATATGACATATAAATATTTCAAAGTAGAGAGCACACATGTCACATATCACATAAATATCACGATCACATTAATATCATGATTACGATCACACTTAAGTAGTTCAATGCATAATAGTAAACATGAATGCATAATGTATCACACATAAACTCCAAAGGTAATAGATAAGCTATAAGCTAATAGATAGACTCCCCCTAAATGTATCGCTCCCCCTAAGGCTAACATACTCGATCCCTCTCCCCCTTTGGCGTCAAACACCAAAACCTAAGGGTCAGTCGGCGAGGCTACAACGGACGAGTCGGGCACTGAGGTATGAGGAGCGAGCTAGAACTATGTGCCATCATCATCTGATCCTGAGCTCTGAGCAGTCTGACCCTCTGTAGCTGGAAGCAATGCTGAAGCAGTCTGGGTTGGATCTATAACTGGCGCTGCCTGCTCTGATGATGCAACTGATGAAGGGAGCGTCTCTGTAGTCCCGGTAATAGGTGCAACTATGGAAGGACCTAGGACATGTAGCTCTGGCGGTGTAGGCTGCATTAAGCTGCAGTTAAGCATGTGGTGCGGTTGATCGCACGTGGCAAACCACTTCCTCCGCTCGATCCGTCCAAAACTGTAATTAATTAATTAAGGCGATGCTTTTAATTAGCTTGCCAATCTCACTGCATTGCGCAAGGGCGTCGTATTATATTTACATGTCAACGACTTCAGCAAATTGCAGGGTTGAAAGATACGTTTGCATCTTTGAATTTTGATTGCATGTTCCTTAGACTTTTGGGAGAAGAAGGGGAAAACATAACACAAAAGGTTGTATCTATGAAATGATAGCTCAGAATGAGACCATGACCATGAAAAATGACGTCTAAGAACAAGGATCTACCTATGAAGAACCAATGAAGAACATGAAAATTATGCTACACAGCACATTCAAGTTAGTACAATTTCCATTGAAAATTTTCCCTATGCAACAGTGTTTCAAGTAGACGGAGGGAGTTCCTTATGTTGTAAGCTCCTCATCTACTTGTTGCGTAGCTACTCCCTCCGTCTTGAAATATAAGGAATCCTGTGCCATCAGAATGCGACGGATACCAAACCAAACATATTTGCTGATTCGTTTCATAGATACTGTACCTTATGGCCCCCACAGCAAGATTCATTTCATACTAGGCAGGGCAACTCCAATTAAGCAAGCACTATCTACTCGGTTGATCACACGCCGCAGCCACTTCCTTTGTCCAAGAATATATAATATAAGGCGCATTATACTTAACCCAAGTCCCAAACAAGAGGACACCACTTAGCTCATCATTAATCCCACTCATTTGTGTAAGGAAGGCATATGTACTTAATGTACACATGTCAATGACTTCAGCAAGTTGCTTTGAAATTTGATTACATATCCTTAGACTTTTGGAGAAGAAGCTTGGGAAAGAAAGAAGAAAAGGATGGAAAATGAGGAAGGCCAGCAGCAGCTAAGAAAAGTTGGAATTCTCGTGACTTTGTGATAGACAGACAGACAGACAGACAGATAGATAGATAAACATATATCTACTTGTTGCGTAGCTACTCCATCCGTCTTGAAATATAAGGAATCTTGTGCCATCAGAATGCGACAGATACCAAACCAAACATATTTGCTGATTCGTTTCATAGATACTGTACCTTATGGCCCCCACAGCAAGATTCATTTCATACTAGATTCATACACAACACGCATGCATGCCTCAATATATAGTAAGCACCGTCACCCACCATGTACGTTTCAAACAACATGGAATAAAGTAATTCTTCAAGCAAGCAACCATGCAGGGCAACTCCAATTAAGCAAGCACTATCTACTCGGTTGATCACACGTCGCAGCCACTTCCTTCGTCCAAGAATATATAATATAAGGCGCATTATACTTAACCCAAGTCCCAAACAAGGACACCACTTAGCTCATCATTAATCCCACTCATTTGTGTAAGGAAGGCATATGTACTTAATGTACACATGTCAATGACTTCAGCAAGTTGCTTTGAAATTTGATTACATATCCTTAGACTTTTGGAGAACAAGCTTGGGAAAGAAAGCAGAAAAGGATGGAAAATGAGGAAGGCCAGCAGCAGCTAAGAAAAGTTGGAATTCTCGTGACTTTGTGATAGATAGCCAAATCGATCGATAGATAGATAGATAGGATAGATAGATAGATAGATAGACAGACAGACAGACAGACAGACAGATAGATAGATAGATAGATAGATATATAGATAAACATATATCTTTTTTACTATAGAGTGTATTGAAAGGATCAAGATGCCCAAGAGGGGGTTGAATTGGGCTAATTCTAAATTTCTTTGCAATAATTAAGTCCTACGGTTAGCCCAATTAACCCCTTATGCCTAAAAAGTGTTTCTATTGATCTATTGCATAAAAGTTTAGCAACCTATGTTCCAATCCTACTCTAGCATGACAATTCTATGAATGTAAAAGATAAGAATTGAATTGCTCAAAGTAAATGCTTATAGTAAAGAGAGAAGTAGGAACGCAACGATGTTTTGCCGAGGTATCGGAGAGTTGCCACCCCGCACTAGTCCTCGTTGGAGCACCCACGCAAGGGTGTAGCTCCCCCTTGATCCGCGCAAGGATCAAGTGCTCTCTACGGGTTGATTCTTCGACACTCCATCGCAGTGAATCACCCACAACCGCTCACAACTTGAGTTCGGTCATCCACAAGCTCCGCCGGATGATCACCAAGCTCCCAATCACCACCAAGCCATCTAGGTGATGGCGATCACCAAGAGTAACAAGCACGAACTCTCACTTGACCATGACAAGCCTAATGAGAAGGGTGGATGCACACTTTGCTACTCTTTCTTTCACTAATGAAGGCTCTCTTTGGGATTCTCAAATCTCAATCACCTCACTAGGACCTTGCTCTTCTTGGCACTCTCAAGGGTGTTTCTCAGTTGTTGGAATGAGCAAAAGTACCCCCACACACGAATGGAGGAAGTATTTATACACCTGGTTGAAAAATGAACCGTTATGTGCCTCTGCGGGGTGACCGGACGCTCCGGTCAGTTCTCCCCGAACTCCAGTGATAAAGTTGTGATCGGACGCTGTACAGCGTCCGGTCAACACTGACTGGACACATCCGGTCACGATTTTCCCTCTCTGGAACCTTACTGGAGTCGACCGGACGCTGGCACCCAGCGTCCGGTCGATCTCCTCTCAGCGTCCGATCGCGCCAGACGAAATCACCTTTATCAAATGAACTGACTGGACTCTGCGCCAGCGTTCGGTCACACCAGAACTAGCGTCTGGTCAGCATTTGACCCTCCATTCACTTCCAACTCTCGATCATATGTGAATGAAGTTTGCTCCAATTGATCTAAGGGCTTTTTAGGAGCTACCTAGTGCTAGATTTAGCAAGTGTGCACCACACCTAACCCACTAGACTCACCTAGGTCAAGCTACCCGTCCATACCCCCCTTAATAGTATGGTCAAAGGAAAAACAAAGTCCTAAACTACTCTAAGTGTCTCTTCAACTCCAATTGACACTTAGAACTAGTCCATCCTTAACCTTGTCGTCCATCCTTTGAAAACCGAAACGAATTCCATCGTAGAGGCATGACCACCATGATAGCCCAATCGATCTCCATTACCGTGACCTAACTTAATTGCCTCTGTAAAACACACGTTAGTCACAGTAATCACGTATTGTCATTAATCACCGAAACCCAACTAGGGGCCTAGATGCTTTCAATCTCCCCCTTTTTGGTGATTGGTGACAATACCACCTCGAGTATGTGAAAGAGATGATGTTTTTAGCATGCTTGGATCATATAAGCTTTTGACAATAAGAACAAAAGAGTTAGGCAAGCTTATATGACCCAAGCTAACATGATGTACTCAATAGATATGAAATAAGCATGAGTACAAGTAAAAAAGCTCATTTGCATCGGAGTAAAACGTGGAAGAAAAGCAAATGAGCATAACACAAGTGATATGACATATAAATATTTCAAAGTAGAGAGCACACATGTCACATATCACATAAATATCACGATCACATTAATATCATGATTACGATCACACTTAAGTAGTTCAATGCATAATAGTAAACATGAATGCATAATGTATCACACATAAACTCCAAAGGTAATAGATAAGCTATAAGCTAATAGATAGACTCCCCCTAAATGTATCGCTCCCCCTAAGGCTAACATACTCGATCCCTCTCCCCCTTTGGCGTCAAACACCAAAACCTAAGGGTCAGTCGGCGAGGCTACAACGGACGAGTCGGGCACTGAGGTATGAGGAGCGAGCTAGAACTATGTGCCATCATCATCTGATCCTGAGCTCTGAGCAGTCTGACCCTCTGTAGCTGGAAGCAATGCTGAAGCAGTCTGGGTTGGATCTATAACTGGCGCTGCCTGCTCTGATGATGCAACTGATGAAGGGAGCGTCTCTGTAGTCCCGGTAATAGGTGCAACTATGGAAGGACCTAGGACATGTAGCTCTGGCGGTGTAGGCTGCCCTGTCAACTAATTGAATGAAGCACCAAGGCTCTTGGAAACTAGGTTGAGCACTGACGAACTCTGAGGCGGAGTAAAGCCCTATGAAGAGGTGTGAACTACAGGGCTGGCACTGGCGAACCAAACCACTAGGACACCTGCTCTATAGGTGAAGGAAACTATGGCACTGGCTATCCCTAACTCTGAAGCCCACTAGCTGGAAAGCTGGAGTCATAGAAGTGGTGGCAGGCTGACCAACCTGGGGTGAAGGTTGTGGCGGTGGAGCCCCAATAGCTGTCACTACATGCTGTATAAACCCAAGTAGCTGCTACTGCATGAGAAGCTGCTGCTGATGCATGGCCTGGTGCTGCTGCTGTATAGCCTGTTACTGCTGGATCGCCTGCTGCTGTCGCTGGAACTCATCCTGCCGAGTCTGAAACTGTGGAAATGTAGTAGCGGTCTCCTAAGCCTGGCGAACCTGATCCTGCCTCATCCGCTTAAGTATAGCAAGTAGAGCAGGGTCTATCTGTGGTGCAGGTGGAGCTGAACTGGAGCTACCGGCCTCATGGTCATGTCATCATGGAGGCATCTGAGGGATAGGCTGGTAGTCATCATCTGAGCTGTCACTGGGGTCGCTCGCGACTGTCCCCTCCTGCTGAGCATCTAACTGCTCCTCCTTTGTAGCTGCTATGCCCCTGATGGTCTCATCCTGCTGAGCTGCAGTCTCTGGCACCTCTGGACGACGGCGCGGCTGGCTAGGTGTCCTCACTACACTATGGCGGATCATCTGAGTCATGTTGTATGTGGGGAACTCTATAGTAGCACCACTATATTCTGCCAGCATCTTAGGTGGCCTCATAATAACTGCCCTGTGGATCAGGAATGTAATCCAGTGAGCATATGGCAGCAGCCTGTGACCCCTGAACCCCTCTACAATAGTATCATCCATCTCTGATAGAAAGAGATCCCAAATGTCAAACACAGTCTACTGCATCAGAGAGTTTAGTAGCCATAACTGTATGCGAGTCAAGCCCTCGCAATACCCCATCCTCGGAAGCAGTGTCCTCCTCATAATAGCATCAAGCACTCTAGTAGTAGGAGTGAGATCACTAGGTGTCCTGCTCGACCCCTCGTCGAAAGGCTCTATGAAGCAATGGTGGACTAGATCTGTAGGGGGCACAAGACTACCATGAGGGCGTCTGGGAGGTGCTGTCTGTCCATAGCAAACCTCATTAAGCCAGATGGGCTACTCCTGAAGCCTAAGTATCTCTCTAGCCCTAGAGCTCATTAGCTTGTAATCTTTGCCTCTTAATGCAAAGTGTATAAATATGTGCTGCGGGTCAATCTAGAGTGTAGCATAGAACTCACGGACCCAAGATGAAACATATAAGCCTATCTGTCCAAGTAAATCTATCAGCCCTGGCAGGTAAGATAGGTAAGGGTGAATATGCTCTCCAGCTACTGCTACAATGGACTCAATGTTGCACACCCTCTGAGATCTGAATACTGCCCTACTGTTAAGATATGCATTATAAAAATCTTCCTGCAGTGGTGTGTACAAGCCCTCTAAAACTCGGTCATCCCTCCTCGGTGGGAACCACTGCTCAAAGTCCACAAATATGAGCTGCTACACCTGCTTGGCCGTGGCGGCCCTCAAATCTAGATGAGTCACTGGAGGCAGACCCTATGGTCTAGGAGGCGGACGGAAACCCCTCCGCTGTGTCTCTGGCCTCGGTGTGACTGGAGCACTGGTATGACTAGAGTGGCGTAACTATGGCTGAGGTGCCTGCTCTGTCTCCTCGGCCTGCTCTCCCTCCTGAGTCTGCTCTGCTGGCTGTGCCTGCTATTGTGGCACCCCCTGAGACTGACTCTCATCAATAATGACACGCCGTCCTCCAACCATGATAGTCCTAGCTAGACCACCATGATGGCGCTTAACCTACTCAAGTGCAGCCCTCTATGTTGGTGAAAGCTGATCTGCAATAACAACACCACTCCTAGCACCTCCTCTCTCTACACGCTCTACGACCTCTGCAACTGCGGCTGCTCTCGCTGTATCTGCATTAGGGTACTTGCGCTTCTTTGTTGCAAGCTTCTTCGTCGCCTTGCCTTTTTCATCAGTAGGCAAGCGAGGCGGACACCTCGGATCCTCATCACCTGGACCACCACCGGCATTCTTGACATGGGCCATCTGATGGATCTGAAAAGAACAACTACCGCTGACAAAGATCAACTACCAACTGTCATTTCCGAGGCTTGGCCTTGATCCGTACTTGTGAGCTTGGCCCTGAGTTGACCGACAACTACCACTAAAACCTCAGAAACACCGACTCGCTGCATGATGGAATAGATCGGATATATGAATAATTACAATATATCTAGAGATACAAAACCCTAAGAAAGCAAGCAATAGATACAAAATTGGAAACGAGGGTGTAAGGAAAATGGACCCTTGGCCCATTTACTTTGGATTTTGGTGTTTGATGACCAACACAACAAAATTGGCCTAATGAATTTGCAAGTGTTTGTTTTGTAGTCCAATAGGATGCAAGACGTAACTTGGACGAAGGCGACGTGATGATCCGACGATCAACACCTCAAGCAAGACCTTAGGAGCACAAGAGAAGACCCAAGAGATCAAGCAAAGTCCAAGCATGAAGATTGGAACCAAGCCGTACGCAAGATCGCGAAGAAACAAGCTCGCAGAGGCGACCGGATGCTGGACCGGACACTAGCGGCAACCGACCGGACGCAGGGCATTAGCGTCCGATCGAGTACAGAGAGGTTCTAGGCACGCGAAACTATGACCGGACGCGTCCGGTGGTAGGCGACCGGACGCTGGCAGCGTCCGATCGGTGGTTCGCGGCTGCAACGGTCGGGACGACCGAACGCGTCCGGTCAAGACGATTCAGCGTCCGGTCAGTAGCAGAATTGCGGGAGTTCGACCCCAACGGCTACTTTCTCAGTGGGGCTTATAAATACAACCCCAACCGGCCATTTGAGTAGTGTGGAACTGAGGAAACATACCAAGGGTGTTGATACACCATTTTAGTGATCTCCACATGCATAGTGCTTAGTGTTTTATTAGGTGATTAGCATAAGTGCTTTGCGAAGTGCTTAGGTTGATTAGACCACCGCTTATGCGCTTGCTCTAGGTGTTTGCCTAGTGTTTAGTGAGGTTTGCATACCTCTTGCCACCCCGTGCTTGCGAGCACAAGTGTTGTACATCGAAGGGGCTGGAAGTCTTGCGAGATCACACCAACCGTGTTTGTGGTGTCGCCGCCACCGTGTACCGGAGGGAACAAGGCTCGCGGCGTTTCGGCCGGAAGCTTGATAGTGAAGACGGCGGGGAACATCCGAGAGAGGCTTGCCGTGAGGCACATCGGAGACCCACTTGCGCGTGGGGAAGGCCCGAGGCTATCCACGGAGTTACCCGACCGGGAGCTTGGCCCTTGCGAGGGATTCCTTGCTAGGGGCTTCAACGAGGACTAGGGGAAGCTTGCGCGCTTCTCGATACCTCGGTAAAAATACCAGAGTCGTCGACGGGAGTTTGCATATCTCTACCTTGCTCTTTAGCTTCCGCATTTACATGGATTACTTTACTACGTTTGCGGTAGAGATAGCAACACACTAGCAAAACCATAGTTGCACATCTAGATAGATTATCTATTGCATAGGTTTTGCTAGGGTTAGAAAAAGAGGCCATAGTTTAGAGTTAGATTTTTAAGTTGCCTAATTCAGCCCACCTCTTAGGCGTCACGGTCCCTTCAATTGGTATCAGAGCCGGTTGGCTCATATTTGGACCTTTGGCTTAACCGCTGGTGAGCCGACGCTATTGTAGAGTGGTTGGGATGGATACCGCTAGGCCTCCACAATTTGATGGCACTAACTTCCTTTACTATAAAGCAAGAATGGCTTGCCACCTTGAGGCAGTTGATTTAGGTGTATGGAGAGTCACTCGTGACGGGATGAAACCCATTAAGAATCCTGAAAAGCCCACAAAGAGTGACGAAAAAGAAATGCATTTCAATGCTAGAGCTAAGAATTGCTTGTTTGAATCTTTTAGCATGGATGTGTTTAACCAAGTGTTCACCTTAAATACGGCACATGAAATTTGGTTAAAACTCCAAGAGCTCCATGACGGCACAAGTAATGTCCGTGAGCAAAAACATTGTCTAGCCAAGCAAAATTATGATTCCTTTGCTATGAATGATGATGAGCTTGTTCGTGATATGTATTCTCGATTGAATCTAATCATCAATGAGCTCCATTCAATAGGATTATTAAAGCTAGATGATGCGGACATCGTGAGGAAGATCATCTCCGTTCTACCACAAAAGAAATATGCAAGCATCATCACCATCCTTCACAACATGGAGAACTTGAGCACCATGACCCCGGGCATAGCCATTGGCAAGTTAGTGGCATTTGAAATGTCACGTAAGATGGGGCAAGAAGAAGCTTCTTCATCAAGCAAAGGCAAAGCTCTCGTTTGTAGCGAGAAGAAAAAGATGAAGGGCAAGAAAGTTGAGTCAAGCTCAAGCTCAAGCTCCTCAAGTGAAGAAGAAGAAGATGAGGATGATGATGATGATGAAGATTCAAGTGATGATGATCAATCTTCCTCCTCCACCTCCGACCTTGATGAAGAATCAATCAAATTAATCAACAAGGTGGAGAAGATGATCCAAAGGCTCAATGTCAAGGGTGTGCCCATCCAAATTCAAGATCTCATTTTCACCAATCAAAGAAATGAGCAAAGAAAGAAAGGATGCTACGGATGCGGCGAGTCGGGACACTTTGTGGAAGTTTGTCCAAACAAGCCCACACCCAAGATAAAGAAGAAGGCGTGCAAGAACCAAGCCCTCACATCAATAAGGTCATGGGATGATTCTTCAAGTGAAGAAGAACACCATCACAAGAGGCGAGGCCGCAAGCACTCATCATCAAGCTCTTCACGTATGTGCCTTATGGCACGAGGTAACGAAAGCTCATCCTCTAGTGAGAGCGATAGTGATGATGATTTGCCTTCTTATAATACAATTGTGCAACAAAATCTTAAATATGCTAAAGTTTGCACTAATCAACAAAAGAAGCTCAAAAATTTAAAAGAAGAGCTAGGTAGTTCACAAGAAGCATACAAAAATTTGCTTGAACAATATGAAAACTTTGCAAATCTCAATGTTGAACTATCTAGTAAAATTGAGCAACTTGAGGCTAGTGCAACAACAAATGCATGCACAATCAATGATGAGCAACTTTTAAAGAAAAATGAAAAATTAAAAGAAAAGTTAGCTAGCTCACAAGAAGCATATAATAGTTTGCTTGCTAAAATGGAAACCATGTGCAAACATTGTGATGAGCTAACAAACAAAGTTGCTAATCTTAAAGCCGTTAGCACACACCCCACCAAGGCATCTAAAAAGAAAAGTTCTATCTTTAACATGCCTAAAAAGGATGCCTCTACTTTTTGTAATGATTTATGTTTAGACTCACCCTTGTGCAACCAAGTTTGTGTTGAGAAAGTTAGTGTAGATACATGCACACAAGAGGTTGCAAAGGAGAATGAGCAACTCAAGTAAGAAGTAGCTCGCCTCACCAAGGACTTGACTCAAGTGAAAGGCAAGGCGAAGCAAACCCAACTTCATCAAGATAACACCGTCAAGGGAGTGAAGAAGCTTGATGAAGGACAAACCGTGGTTTGTTACGTGTGCCACAAGGAAGGTCACAAGTCCTATGAGTGCAAGGTGAAGAATGGGGGAGGAGCAAAGAAGAAGGAGAAAAAGCAAACAAGCAAGCTCTCCAACACCTACACCAACAAGGTGGACAAGAAGGCCTCCACACCTTATCTCTTGAAAAGAAGAAAAATGACAAGGTGGTGGCCATCAAGGTGAACAAGCAAGCCAACAATGGGGTCAAACGCTTTTGGGTGCTAAAGGAAATCATTTCCAACATGAAGAGCACCAAGAAGGTTTGGATTCCGAAAGGGAAGTAAGAAGTCCGTCGGAAATCGGGGAATTTGGAGACTTGGCAAAGTTTGGGTGCATTTAATGGGGTGCATCATGATGGACAAAGTCATTGCCAAGTAGGTTAGTGAAAACTATGGACCCAAATTCCTCTTCCCATGTTAGGTAACTAGATGCCATTACTTCCAATGTGTATTCATTTCAATTGGTTTGTTTTTCAATTGATATTCTATTAAAGCATCTAGTTATCTTTTATGCCTATGTTTGCATTTACATGCTTTCATCTTTTGTTATGCATTCAATAGGTATATCATATGGTAGGCTTGCTCGGTTTCATTATCAACCCTTGGAGCAAACCTACATGGTTTAAAATTGTTTAGGAGCACGGCACATAGCTTGTTTTACAATTAATTATCTAATATGTGTCAAAGTCCAAATTGTAGATAATCTCTCCCAAATATCATCTTTCAAATGGTATTTTGACACTTAAATCAATGTGCACAAATTTTACAAGTATTCAATACTTGTGTGCACAAATTTAGGGGGAGCTTAATCTACAACTTGGATGCTTTGAGACTAACACTTGTTCAAAATGGTATCAATTTTTTCAAACCTATCACATGTGTAGTAGTCTCATTGTAAGGAAATTGGAGTCCCCGGAGTTAAGCATCATTCTTCAATTAGCTTCATCATGTTGATTTCATTTCATATTTATATGCTTTCTCCATGCATTATATAGATTAAACTCTCTAGTAAAATAAATTGCTAATTATGCATATGCTTTGCTTTCTATCCTATGTATGCATATATTTAGGGGGAGCTTAGTCTATATAATGTGAGAGTCAAATTTTGTGATCCATTTCACTCTTTACTCAAAGGATCATGAAATTTGACCCTCCCTTTGTGCTACTAATGTCTTCCTTTTCGGTGTTTGATGCCAAAGGGGAAGAATTTGAAGGACCAAAGACAAGCATTTAGTTACAAGTAGTAATGGTCCGAGAAAGGGAGGAAAGTAAATTATGGGTTAGTCTAAGTAATGGGAGATTTTTTTTGAAAGCTAGGCTTTAATCCATAATATCACATGGGGACATTTGCAAGGGCAAGACAAGCTTTTGAAGTAAAGTTTCAATTGGTATCTGTCAATTAGTATCATACAACCTTGCCCTTCGCATTGCATCCTAGCAAGTAGGTAGTTTTTTAAACTTCCAAACTCTTATTATTTGCTTGCTTTGGTCGTGTTGGCATCACTCACCAAAAAGGGGGAGATTGTAAGGAAAATGGACCCTTGGCCCATTTACTTTGGATTTTGGTGTTTGATGACCAACACAACCAAATTGGACTAATGAATTTGCAAGTGTTTGTTTTGTAGTCCAATAGGATGCAAGACGTAACTTGGACGAAGGCGACGTGATGATCCGACGATCAACACCTCAAGCAAGACCTTAGGAGCACAAGAGAAGACCCAAGAGATCAAGCAAAGTCCAAGCATGAAGATTGGAACCAAGCCGTATGCAAGATCACGAAGAAACGAGCTCGCAGAGGCGACCGGACGCTGGACCGGACGCTGGCGGCAACCGACCGAACGCAGGGCATCAGCGTCCGATCGAGTACAGAGAGGTTCCAGGCGCGCGAAACTGCGACCGGACGCGTTCGGTGGCAGGCGACCGGACGCTGGCAGTGTTCGATCGGTGGTTCGTGGCTACAACGGTCGGGACGACCGGATGCGTCCGGTCAGGACAATTCAGCGTCCGGTCAGTAGCAGAATTGCGGGAGTTCGACCCCAACGGTTACTTTCTCAGTGGGGCTTATAAATACAACCCCCAACTGGCCATTTGAGTAGTGTGGAACTGAGGAAACATACCAAGGGTGTTGATACACCATTTTAGTGATCTCCACATGCATAGTGCTTAGTGTTTTATTAGGTGATTAACATAAGTGCTTTGCGAAGTGCTTAGGTTGATTAGACCACCGCTTATGCGCTTGCTCTAGGTGTTTGCCTAGTGTTTAGTGAGGTTTGCATACCTCTTGCCACCCCGTGCTTGCGAGCACAAGTGTTGTACATCGGAGGGGCTTGAAGTCTTGCGAGATCACACCAACCGTGTTTGTGGTGTGGCCGCCACCGTGTACTGGAGGGAACAAGGCCCGCGGCGTTTTGGCCGGAAGCTTGATAGTGAAGACGGCAGGGAGCATCCGGGAGAGGCTTGCCGTGAGGCACATCGGAGACCCACTTGCTTGTGGGGAAGGCCCAAGGCTATCCACAGAGTTACCCGACCGGGAGCTTGGCCCTTGCGAGGGATTCCTTGCTAGAGGCTCCAACGAGGACTAGGGGAAGCTTGCGCGCTTCTCGATACCTCGATAAAAATACCAGAGTCATCGACGGGAGTTTGCATATCTCTACCTTGCTCTTTAGCTTCCGCATTTACATGGATTACTTTACTATGTTTGCGGTAGAGATAGCAACACACTAGCAAAACCATAGTTGCACATCTAGATAGATTATCTATTGCATAGGTTTTGCTAGGGTTAGAAAAAGAGGCCATAGTTTAGTGTTAGATTTTTAAGTTGCCTAATTCACCCCCCTCTTAGGCGTCATGGTCCCTTCAGAGGGCTTGCTACCTGATGAACTGGCGATCTAAAAAGAAGAGGAACAACAATCGGGGAACCACCGGGAGGCACTGTGAAGCTAGGGTTCGCAATGCACAGTGAGTCGACGGCTAGGGTTCAGGTAGGGCTCTAGGCACTGGTGAAGCTGGCGGCGCTGGAGCAAGAGCACAGGCATGGCAGCGCTAGGGCACTGCGCGGGTGAGCAGCGGTGAGGGCACTGTGTGAGTAGGGCGCGGTGGCTCGAAGTGCGGCGGTGCGATGGCGTGAAGATGTGGGCACGGTCGTCGGGCATGAGCGCGGGGCAAGGTCGCGGCGGCGCAGGCGCGTGGTGCAGTGGGGAACGGTGGCGCGCGGGCACTGGAGTAGGGTGGCTCAAAGAGCGATGGCGGATTCGGCGGCCAGGGCTCTGGAGTGCAGCACGAATGAGCGGTGGCGGCGATGTCAGTGCGGTTGCGGCCTTAGGTCAAACGGCGCGGTGTTATATGGGGTCCCCCAACTTATTGGATTAGGAAAGAAGAAAGAGTCTATGATCCAAACGTTTTCTACTGACTGGACGCTCCGGTGATAATGACCAGACGCAGCCAGAGTCTGGTCCACACTGCCTTGATCGCCTTCACTTGATCAGACGCTGAACCACCATCTGACCGGACGCTGAACAGCAGAGCCCGGTCACTCCATCACAGCAGGTTCACCTCCTATGAACTGACCGGACGCTGGACATTAGAGTCCGGTGCAGCGTCCGGTCACTCTTTTTCCAGCAAATCTTCAAAGTCTTTCGTGCTGCCTATTCCCAATAAAGTCCCAACTTCAATAAGATCCAAATAAACACCAATTGGGACTGATGTGAGTGACCTCTCTCAAACCCTCAATTTTTTTCAAAATATTTTGCCTTAGGCTATAATTCTTTTTAAGAAAATAGGCAATAAGAGGGCAATTGAAGATAAACGACAAAACAACATTCATGCATATGCAATGCAATACTTGAAAGTAAATCTAGTTGCTTGTCAAGTTTGATCCAAGGTTAAGCTTCTTCTCACGCTTTACGGCGGTTATCTTAACCATGTTAGACAAGCCCTAAGTGCATTACCATAAAGTAAACATGTTGTATATTACAATGCAATGCAAAGGACAACACAAGCTCATTTTTAGTGAAGTTGCTAAAATCAAGCACATTGAGCTCATTCCGCAATCGACAAAAAGTCGCCTCATCTAGCGGTTTAGTGAAGATATCCGCCAATTGATCCTCGGTCCTTACACCTTCTAGTGATATGTCATTCTTTGCAACATGATCTCTAAGAAAGTGATGGCGGATATCTATGTGCTTGGTGTGAGAGTGTTGAACCGGATTATTTGCAAGTTTTACCGCACTTTCATTGCCGCACAAAAGAGGTACTTTTTTTAGAACTACACCATAGTCTAGCAAAGTTTGTTTCATATAAAGTATTTGTGCACAACAAGCACCGACGGCAATGTATTCCGCTTCGGCGGTGGACAAAGCCACACTATTTTGTTTCTTGGAGGACCAAGACACAAGTGATCTACCAAGCAAATGGTACCCTCCGGATGTGTTTTTTCTATCAACTTTGCAACTGGCATAATCTGAATCGGAATAGCCAACTAATTCAAATATAGCTCCTTTGGGATACCAAAGGCCAATGCTTGGTGTGTGCTTAAGATACCTACGGATTCTTTTAACGGCAATCAAATGAGTTTCTTTAGGATTAGCTTGAAATCTAGCACACACACACTAAACATGATGTCAGGCCTAGATGCGGTTAAATATAACAAGCTACCAATCGTAGAGCGGTAGAGAGTTTGATCAACCATGTTACGTCCCTCATCTAGGTCGAGATGTCCATTAGTTGGCATTGGTGTCTTGATTGGCTTACATTCATCCATCTTGAATCTCTTGAGAAGATCATTTGTATATTTCTCTTGAGAGATGAAAATCCCTTCTCTCATTTGCTTGACTTGAAAACCAAAAAAGAATGTAAGCTCTCCAATCATTGATATCTCAAACTCCTTCGACATCAATTCACCAAACTCTTTGCAAGAATCTTCATTTGATGATCCAAAGATGATATCATCAACATACACTTGGCAAATGAAGATATGTCCATCAAGCTTCTTGGTGAATAGTGTGGTGTCGACCTTCCCAATGGTGAAGCCCTTCTCAATGAGGAAGCCCTAAAGGCGCTCATACCAAGCTCTTGGGGCTTGTTTAAGCCCATATAACGCCTTGGACAACCTATAAACATGATTAGGATATCTAGGATCTTCAAACCCAGGAGGTTGATCAACATAGACTAGTTCATTAATAAAGCCATTTAAAATGCACTTTTCACATCCATTTGATATAGTTTCATTTCATGATGTCATGCATATGCAAGGAGGATACGAATGGCTTCTAGTCTTGCAACCGGTGCAAAGGTCTCTCCAAAATCCAAACCTTCAACTTGAGAGAACCCCTTTGCAACTAGTCTTGCCTTGTTCCTCACGACAATGCCTTGATCATCTTGCTTGTTGCGGAACACCCACTTTATTCCAATGACTCTTGCGCCTTGTGGTCGCTCTTCAAGAGTCCAAACTTCATTGCGGGTGAAGTTGTTCAACTCTTCATGCATGTCATTTATCCAATCCGGATCTTGAAGAACTTCTTCTACCTTAGTAGGCTCAAAGCAAGAGACAAAAGAGTGATGTTCAATAAATGAAGCAAGCTTTTGAGATCAAGTCATTACTCCCTTTGATGGACTCCCTATGATGAGATCTTGTGGATGAGCTTGTAGTAGAGGTGAATTTCTTCTATCAACCACTTGAGTGGGAGGTTGTGGAGCATCAACATCTTGTGCTTGTGTCACCATTTGCTCATGGGAGACATGAGTATCTTCATTTTCTACTCTCCCATCTTTTTCACCATCTTGTGGCACACTTGATGAAGAAGGTGGATTGATCACTTGCACATCATCTTCATCATCATTAGGCTTGATGTCTCCAACCAAAATATTCTTCATGGCCTCCCTCAATGGTTCATCACCTACATCATCAAGATTCTCATGTGCTCCTTGGGAGCCGTTAGATTCATCAAATTCCACATCATATGTTTCTTCAACCAAGCCGGTGGCATGATTAAATACTCTATATGCTTTGGACTTTGATGAGTAACCAACAAGAAAACCAATATCACAACGTCTTTGAAACTTCCCTAGGTGTTGCCGCTTCTTGTAGATGTAGCATTTGTAACCAAACACCCTAAAGAAGGAGACGTCCGACTTCTTCCCATTGAGCAACTCATAAGGTGTCTTGCCAAGAAACTTTTGAAGGAATAGGCGGTTGGATGCATAGCATGCGGTGTTGATAGCTTCCGCCCATAGAGCTTCGAGAGTGTTGTACTCATCAAGCATTATTCTTGCTAGTGTGATCAATGTCTGGTTCTTTCTCTCAACTACACCATTTTATTGAGTATATGTTGCGGAGACCTCATGCTTGATCCCAACTTCATCACAATAGGCTTCTATATTTGTGTTGTCAAATTCTTTGTTGTTGTCACTTCTAATCTTCTTGAGCTTCACTTCAAATTCATTTTGTGCTCTCTTGGCAAACTTCTTGAAGCATGATGCAACTTTGGATTTGTCATGAAGGAAGAACACCCATGTGTATCTTGAACAGTCATCAACAATCACAAGACAATAAATATTTCCTCCCAAACTCTTGTATATTGTTGGTCCAAATAAGTCCATGTGAAGGAGTTCTAGCACTCTTGTGGTTGACATGAAAGCTTTTGTTGGATGAGTATTTGCAACTTGCTTGCCGGCTTGACATGCACTACAAAGCTTGTCCTTCTCAAACTTCACATCCTTCAACCCTCTTACCAAATCATTCTTCATTAGCTTCTTGAGTGAGCTCATCCCAACATGAGCAAGTCTTCTATGCCATAGCCACCCAAGTGCTGTTTTGGTGAATAGGCATGTCTTCAAGTTAGCATCTTCGGAGGTGAAGTCCACTAGATATAGATTGTTGTATCTAAATCCTTTGAATATCACTTGATCATCATCCTTCTTAGATACAACAACTTCCTTCTCGGTAAACAAGCATTGGAAGCCAAGATCACACAATTGTCCAACGGATAGCAAGTTGAAGCTCAATGAAGCAACATATAGCACATTTGATATAGAATGATCATTTGATATTGCCAGTTTGCCCAATCCTTTAACCTTGCCCTTTGAATTATCTCCAAATGTGATTCTTTCTTGTCCATCTACTTCTTCATCTAGTGAGGTGAACATACGAGGATCACCGGTCATATGTTGTGTGCAATCACTATCAATAACCCAATGACTTCCACCGGTCTTGTAGTTCACCTACACACAAGAGATCAAGCTTTAGGAACCCAAACTTGTTGAGGGCCCTTCACCTTCTCAACAAGTGACTTTGCTACCCAAATTTTCTTAGGCATATTCTTGTTGGGAGGTCCTAAGAACATGACTTTCATCTTCCCACTAGAATCCTTTCTAAGCATGTAATGAGCATTGAAAGCAAAAGGTCTAGCATGCTTGGGCAAGGGTTGTGGTGGTGGAGTTTGACACTCATGGGCAAAGTGGCCTTCTTGTCCACACTCAAAACATCTCTTTGGCTTTGGCTTTGACTTGTGTTGTTGTTGAGCTTGAGCCTTCTTCTCTTGGTTTGCCAAGTATCCAATACCACTTCTATCCATCTTCATGACGGTGTTCATTAGTAGCTCACTTTGAAGATGCTTGCCTCTTGTGAATTTGCTCAATCCAATCTTAAGATGCTCTTTCTCCAACTTGAGCTTCTTATTCTCTTTCTTGAGTGCATCATTGTTTTTCTCTTCTTTGAGTTTCTTGTTCTCTTCTTTGAGCTTCTCATTCTCAAGAATCAAGTCACCATCATGATCAAGAGTTTCTAGCACTATAGTGTTGGTGGTTTTGAGCTCTTCAAGATCTTTCTTTAGCTTTTCATTGTCATTCTTGAGTTTGACATACTCATCATAATTATCGGTCTCAACCACTTGCTTGGCCTTGCTACTAGAACTTTGCTCAATGCTCTCAATGATCAAATCATCACATGATGTAGCTATATCAATCTTAACAACATTGTTAGTAGCATCATGTGGCTTATTGGATAAATATTCTTGAGCAATGATAAGATTATCATGATTAATCTTGAGAGTTGTATATTAATCTTTTAGCATATTATGGCTAGTGATGAGCTCATTATGTATCCTCTCAAGTTTATCATATTTTTCTTTAAGCTCTTTCTTAGAAGATTTGAGCTCCTTGAGTTTGGATGATATAGCATCATTTGCTTCTCTAAGCTCAACACTAGCCTTTTTGGCTATATCACATTTAGCTAAAAGAGAATCATTCTTAGCTTCTAGCTTATCATTCTTAGCTCTAGTCTTTCTAATGATCCTAGTATATTTGTTTAGCAATTTGACAAGTTCATTATATGAAGGTGATTCAAATTCATCATCATCACTATCACTATCACTATCACAATCATCATTGTTAGCATGATCATCACTACTACTATCATCATCATTTGATACCTTTCGTTCACCCTTGGCCATAAGGCATAGGTGTGTAGAGGATGATAGCGGTGGTGTCGGTGAAGATGATGAAGAGTCAATCACAATGGCGGCCACCTTCTCATTATCACTATCATCATCGGATGAGCAACTTGATGAATCAATATCCGTGAGCCAATCACCGACGAAGTAGGCCTTCCCATTCTTCTTCTTCTTGTGGAAGTCCTTCTTGCCATCTTTCTTCTTGTATGGCTTGTTTTTCTTCTTCTCATCTTCTTCTTCATTACTTGAGTCATCTTTCTTGCCCTTGTACTTGTTCTTGTACTTGTCTTTCTTGGGCTTTGTGCATTGGTGTGCTAGATGACTAAGTTCTCCACAATTGTAGCAATCCATCTCCGAGATTGGCTTCCTTCTAGAGCTAGTGAAGAACTTCTTTTTCTTCCCATCAAACTTGATGCCACTCTTGTTGAGCTTCTTTAGCATCTTGGCGGTTCTTCTCACCATGAGAGCAAGACTAGCATCATCTACTTCATCATCACTTGAGCTCTCATACTCAAGCCTTGCTTTGCCCTTCTCTTGGCTAGCTTTGAAGGCTAAGTCCTTGTCTTTCTTCTTGTTAGAGGATGAGTCATCTTGTGGTGTGATGTTCATGTACATCTCATGAGCATTGATCTTTCCCAAGATTTGTGTTGGTGTAGCGGTGGAAAGATCACCTTGATGAAGCACGGTCACCATATGCCCATATTTGTCAATGGGAAAAGGACACTCAAGATTTTTCTTACAACGTCGGATGGTTGCATTTGAGTAAGTCCAAGCCCATTGACTTCCTCTACAAGAACATTCAAGCGTGAGTACATTTCATTAGCACTCTCTTTAAGAAGCATCTCAAATGAATTTAGCTTTTTCATGACAGGATGATAGCGTTCCTCATGCTCGCTCTTAGTTCCCTTATGGAGCGCACAAATATCCGACCATAGTGCATGGGCGTCCTTATGGTTCCTCACCCGGTTAAACATATCTTTGCAAAGGCCTCTAAAGATGGTGTTTCGAGCTTTTGCATTCCATTTCTCATAATTCACCTCATCGCCTTATAGGTGTGTAGCATCCCGAGGTTTTGGGAAGCCTTGTGAGGCGGCTCTAAGTATTCCAACATCTAGAGCTTCTAGATACGCCTCCATGCAGATTTTCCAATATGGAAAATCATCTCCCTCAAAGATAGGTGGAGGTCTATCCCCATGAGACATCTTTCTCTAGGCGGTTAAGCCTAAATACGTGAGCACGAGGCTCTGATACCAATTGAAAGGATCAAGATGCCCAAGAGGGGGGGGGGTGAATTGAGCTAATTCTAAATTTCTTTGCAATAATTAAGTCCTACAGTTAGCCCAATTAACCCCTTGTGCCTAGAAAGTGTTTCTATTGATCTATCGCACAAAAGTTTAGCAACCTATGTTCCAATCCTACTCTAGCATGGCAATTCTATGAATGTAAAAGACAAGAATTTAATTGCTCAAAGTAAATGCTTAAAGTAAAGAGAGAAGGAGGAACGCGGTGATGTTTTGCTAAGGTATCGGAGAGTCGCCACTCCCCACTAGTCCTCGTTGGAGCACCCGCGCAAGGGTGTAGCTCCACCTTGATCCGCACAAGGATCAAGTGCTCTCTATGGGTTGATTCTTCGACACTCCGTCATGGTGAATCACCCACAACCGCTCATAACTTGAGTTGTGTCATCCACAAGCTCTACTGGATGATCACCAAGCTCCCAATCACCACCAAGCCATCTAGGTGATGGCGATCACCAAGAGTAACAAGCACGAACTCTCACTTAACCACGACAAGCCTAATGAGAAGGGTGGATGCACACTTTGCTACTCTTGCTTTCACTAATGAGGGCTTTCTTTGGGATTCTCAAATCTCAATCACCTCACTAGGACCTTGCTCTTCTTGGCACTCTCAAGGGTGTTTGTCAGCTGTTGGAATGAGCAAAAGTACCCCCACACACGAATGAAGGAAGTATTTATACACCCGGTTGAAAAACGAACCGTTATGTGCCTCTGCGGGGTGATCGGACGCTCCGGTCAGTTCTCCCCGAACTCCAGTGATTAAGTTGTGACCGGACGCTATACATCGTCCGGTCAGCATTGACCGGATGCGTCCGGTCACGATTTTCCCTCTCTAGAACCTTACTGGAGTCGACCGGACGCTGGCGCCCAGCGTTCGGTCGCGCCAAACGAAATCACCTTTATCAAATGAACTGATCAGACTCTGCACCAGCGTCTGGTCACACCAGAACCAGCGTCCGGTCAGCATTTAACCCTCCATTCACTTCCAACTCTCGATCATATGTGAATGAAGTTTGCTCCAATTGATCTAAGGGCTTTTTAGGAGCTACCTAGTGCTAGATTTAGCAAGTGTGCACCACACCTAACCCACTAGACTCACCTAAGTCAAGCTACCCATCCATACCCCCCTTAATAGTACGACCAAAGGAAAAACAAAGTCCTAAACTACTCTAAGTGTCTCTTCAACTCCAATTGACACTTAGAACTAGTCCATCCTTAATCTTGTCATCCATCCTTTAAAAACCAAAACGAATTCCATCGTAGGGGCATAACCACCATGATAGCGCAATCGATCTCCATCACCGTGACCTAACTTAATTGCCTCTACAAAACACACGTTAGTCACAGTAATCACGTATTGTCATTAATCACCGAAACCCAACTAGGGGCCTAGATGCTTTCATGTATATATATTGTCCATACGACCAATTGGTTGATACGAGACACACTACACTCAAACAATCATAATGTTGGCATTAGCTCTTACCTAAAACCCATGGCGAAGTGCCAGAGGCACGTGAGCATCCAAGGACTTTGGCTTCTTTCCATGGTTCTTCTGGCATCATTAGTTGTTTGTGCACACATAATAAATGGTAATTAATGAATTATACCCATTGTCTTTGAACAAATACATATACATATAGTGTTCATTCTAAGAAAATTGCATGTAATACGATGGACCTTTATTAGGGCAAACCAAAGAGGACATCAACACTAGGAGTGTGACGATGACCACGACAAGGTCAGCAAGCTACATAATTGGTAGTGGTGGAGATATGAGACTTTTATGCTTTGTGAGAAATGGATACTGGTGGTGCGGTTTAAAGGGCTTTACTGTTTTGAGGGACTGCGTAAAGTATTGCAACCAGCAGCACTACATGGGAAAGGACTAATAAGTGGTCTGTTATCTAATAATGCATGTACTGACTGTTGTCCCTCTGTGACAAAGGACAATTTGTATTTCTGGCTCCATCTCTGAAATATGAGGAATCCAAGATACAAAATTTGTAGAAAAATACAAGGTATTTTGGTTTCTCAACTCCATCTCTCCTCGGTCTTTTTTGGCAGTAAATACTTAGATTCCTTTTAAACTTGGTGTCACCTAAAAAGCCCGTAACTAACCAAAATGATAATTTAACTACTCTCTGCCTCTTAATTAGTGAGGAGCAAGGTTGTCTTTTGCCAAAATTTTTATTTTGTCCAAGACTTATTTGGACCCCTTATATTTTGGGACGGATGAAGTACAATCTTTGGTGGCCCCGTCCCCAGTGTAATGAGGGCTTCCCATGCCATCAGAATGCGACGGATAGCAAACCAAACGTATTTACTGATGGTTCGTTTCATAGATACCTTATGCCCCCCAGCAAGATTCATTTCATACTAGATTCATACACAACACATATACATGCCTTGATATATGCTAAGCACCGTCACCGACCATGTTTCAAACAACATGGTATAAATAAGTAATTCTTCAAGCAAGCAAGCAAGGCAAGTCCAATTAAGCAAGCGCTATCTACTCGGTTGATCACACGTCGCAGCCACTTCCTTCGCCCAAGAATATAATATAAGGGGTAATATACTAAACCCAAACAAGGACAACACTTAGCTCGTTAATTAATCTAACTCCTTGCTTTGTGTAAGGAAGGCATATGTACACATGTCAACGACTTCCAGCAAGTTGCATCGCATACACGATATATTTATGTCTTTGACATTTGATTACATATATGCTTAGACTGTTTGGAGAAGAAGCGTGGGAAAGAAAGCAGAAAGGATGGAAAATGAGGAAGGCCAGCAGCAGGCAGCAGCTGAGAATTAGCTAGCTAATAACTACGCCATGGTCATTAACGATGGCGTCTAAGATGATCTATGAACAAGAAGAACCAATGAAGCACATGAAAAACATGCTTCTGCAATCTGCATATGTATAGGAATGGATCGGAACAACTAGCAGCGAAGAGGCTTGAACTCGATGCCTCGATGATAAGGCCGCGCTTGGGGTACCACCCCAGCAGCTCAAAGCTCGCCACCACCTCTTCCTCCCTCTCCTTCTCGTCGCCGCCGCACATCACGCGCCCCATCTCCATCTGCCACCACCCGTCCCCACGGAGCCTCGGCCCCCCAAAAGGGGTTGACCCGATCGAGGTGAGTTCCGAACTTTCCCCATGAGGGAAGGCCAACGCCGAGCTGTCCGCCCAGAAACACCGTCTCCCGAGCCATGACCCGCCTACCGACCTCCTTCGCCGGCCTACCTCTCTATTGACAGTAGATAAGAAATATTGTAAACCATCAATATAACTTGTATAAGGGTATGAAAGTAATCACCAACAAAGGTTTAGGAGTTTAAACTAACAAATTCCACGAGTTCTGATGAATCTGTGCTTTCTGCAGGGTTTATCCAGGAAACCTTCAAGGTGGACCTATATGTCAGAATTAATCACGCTTAATCGTGGCATAACTCTAGAAGGTTCCAGGGGACACCAGAAGACACCACACTGCGGCGGAGGTGAGAGGCCGCCACCTGCAGACCGGCCAGCCCCTTGGCACACCCGTCAGCTTCAGCCTTGTTACGTCAGTTCTCCACCGCCTCGTAAGTTGAATCTATGCCATCCATTCAAGTTGGTTTGATCCGAGGGCTCAGGATTGACGCTCCAGCCTATATACCAGCCCCTGCCACCCCCTGAGGCATCAAACCCTGATCAAGTCAGTTGAGATGATAGAAACCCTAATCATCCACACAACTCCACCGTATTCTTGGGCATAGCTAGCTAGGCTAGGTCTAGAGGGAGGCAAGCTTCGCTTGGATTCCCGATCTTGTCAAGAGTGTGGCTTGGTATAGCCTTTGTACCCCCTCTCTCGTTTGTATCTCTCATTACTTTTATATGTTTGCTACAATTGTTATGACAATATTCTTTATATCATTCATGTTCCTAGTTATAATGTTCATCGTGTACTTTGATTATATACTTAGTATAGCTAGATTGTCATCATGTTCAAGCATAAGTTCGTATAGCGCTCGCTCTGGTGTACACGGGGTGAGTGCTCGACATTGTGTAAGCATGGTGCTTATACGTTGTTTACCTATGGATGCACCCTATATTCTGGGTCATGTGGTAGATTATGGATGTGACACTCACTATTGAGTCCTTTGTAGTCCACTCCCCAAATATAGGACAAGTAGGATCTAGTTACGAAGGAAGATAAGCTTTGTTCTTAATCTTCCTTAGTAATATCCGTTATATATAGATATGAAGTTGATCTTAGCCATGACTACTAGGTGTAATTGCACTAATCAATGTATGCTTTAACTTGTATTTAAGAATGACTTAGAAATTATTCCTCTATTATTCTACTTAGCCATGCTCTCATAAACATGGTGAACATGGTACAAGCTAGCCAGTTTTGTGAAAAGGCACATGAAGATGCAAGTGTTCATGTCCAACACTTCCTGGAGATCTATAGCACTTTCACAATCAAAGGAGATCTAGAGATGCCATATTATTGTGCCTCTTCCCATTGTCACTTTTAGAGAAGGCGAAGCAATGGTTCTACGCCAACAAAGATAGGAATACTACATGGGATAACTGCTCTACTACCTTCCTAGCAAAGTTCTTTCCCACAGGCAAGACCAATGCTTTGTGTGGGCGAATTTCAAGCTTCCAATAGCAACATGATGAATCTGTCCCTTAGGCATGGGAACGCTTTCAAGATTACATATCAGAATGTCCTCATCATGGGATGGATAATTGGCTACTTATATAGACTTTCAACCACGGGTTGACCAACAGTACCCGTGAGAACATGGATGTTGCTTCTAGAGGTGCATTCCTGTCACTCACAATCCGAGGTGCAATAGCTCTCGTAGAGAAGATGGCCTCCAACCAAGGCTAGAATGAAGAACATCTTCAAACCCGCAAGAGAGGTGGAGGTATGCATCAACTCAAGGAGGTAGACATGCTGTCTGCCAAACAGATCTGCTCATGAAGAAGCTGGAAGACCGAGCTAATGAGAAGTAAGAAGTCATGCACATTCATGATTCCCACATGATGTTTGAAGAGTGTGGAAACACTACGCATTCAGGGAACAACTGTCCTGAAACCCATGAGGATGTGAACTTCATCAACAACAACTTTCATCCTCAACAGAATCAAGGATGGAATCAACAACAAAGGTTGAACTACCAAGGTAACTACCAAAGTAACTATTAAAGTAATAATTTTAATAATTTTAATAATCAACCATACTTGAGAAAGTTAATTTCTAGCCAAGCTAAAATTATGGAGGACTTATCTAGAAAGTTAGCTTCCAATGATAAGATCTTAGAAAACATAAATAATAGAATGGATAACTTCTCCTCTGCCATTAAGAACCAGCATAGTTTTAATAAAATGGTAGAATCATAAATAGCTCAGTTGGAGGCTGTTGTTCCTCCAACTGACAAAGGTAAGATTCCAAGGCAAACGCAAGATCTAGAAACTATAAATCTTGTCGATATTCACAATGTAGCATACTACTGCATACAACCATTAGCTGGAGGATGGATAAATTATTCCTTGCCTGAAAAGAAAGGTGATCCAGGAAGACCTATCATCCCCATAGCTATTGGACCTCACATTTTCTAAGAAGCTGTCTGTGACTTCAGAGCAAGTGTCAACATCATGCCTAAGATAATTTATGATAAAATTAATGGAGATACTTTGTTGTACACAATTATGCGTTTGTAGCTTGCAGATCAGTCACTCTGCTATGCCAAGGGAGTTCTTGAAGATGCCATTGTACGAGTGGGACAATCATGCGTACCCGCAGATTTTTTGGTTTTGGAAATAGGTGGAGATATAAGGACACCCATTATCTTGGGCTGACCCTTCCTAAGCACCACAAAAGCCATTATCTACACGGATAGTGCAAAGATCTGCTTCACAATCAAAGATAAGAAGGAGAAGTTTTTTAAGAATCGTATCTTGCAATCTCCTGGTCATCCACAAACATCGTACCTGTCTGAAGAGACAACAGTGACCAAGAAGAAAAACAACAGGAGAAGAAGGAAGAACAAGGCTAGGTAGTCACAAGAAGAATCAGTCAAGATGATCAATACACTCAGATCAGAGTACGACCACCTCCTTGCTTCACCGTTCCTTACCAAGAAGGAAGACCCTGGAGTACCGATGATTGAGTGCACAATTGGACAAAGAATATTCCACAAGACCTTCTGTGACATTGTGTTGGGTATCAACATAATGTTCAAGGTAACATATGAATACTTATTTGGTAATAAACCTTTGTTCCCTACATATATGTAATTGCAGATGATGAACCAATCAATTTGATTTCCGAAGGGAATAGCTAAAGATGGCATAGTAAGAATACAAGATCATTATGCCCCTGTCAACTTCATGGTTCTAGACATGGGAGAAGAAGACGAAGACGTACCCATCATCTTTGGAAGACCGTTCTTCAACACTACGAATGCGATCATCTACATCAGATCTAGACAAGTCCACTTCCAATTTCCAGGAGAAAAGGTACGCTGCTATTTTAATAGTTATACCACTTATGAACAGCCAAAGAAGACCCGCTCCAAGAGGAGACGATGATCATCCCAATGCCGAAAGAATCAATCCCTAAAGGATGGACGGAAAGGAGATGAAAAACCCAAGGAAGTTGTGAAAGATGAACCTACTCCACCAAATTGAAGTTCACAGACCAAACAGGTGTGGAAAAAAAGGTGACATCATCAGAGTCACCATCACAAGAGGTGCAACCATCAAGGTCTCCATCTCCGAGACCGACAGATGCACCCAAGGAATGAACAAGACTGGAGAAAAATCCTGTCTAAAAGACTTAAAATTCTGAACCCTCGCCAAGAGGTAAAATTGGTAGTTATCTATATTTAATTTTTAGCATTGGATTTAGAAAAGAAAATAAAATTCCATCATTGCATTATAAAAATCCGAAGTCCCATGTGACTACCTCCCATGTATGAGAATTTCACTGCAGTGGCACAAAAAAAATACCATGCATATAATTATATCAGAAAATCCAAAAATATATTAGACAGACATCCTGCTAACAGTTTGCCAATTCAAAAATATTTTTCAATCTCAAGAATGACTAATCTCCAATGGCTGACCACTAACCCTTTATCCTAATCCGTTCCATGAGTTTTGATGTTCTTGTTGACATTTTATAGGATGATGCACATGATCAAGAGCAAGTTTCACCCGATCGACTTCATCTCGTTACACCAAGAGGGCATCCTCTAAGAGAAACCCAACTTCCTGATGAATGAAGAAGATATCTACTGGCAAAACTGCTCTAAAAAAATCATGACAACAACTAACTTGGGGGAAGGACATCCCCAGGTATCTAGCTAAGTATTTCTTTCCTTTTGTTATTCTTAAGTTTGCTTTACATTTGCTATAAAAAAGACGCATAACTAAAAGCAAAATAAAAATATGTCTTTGTGATAACTATATATTAGTAAGGTGTGATCTTAAAAATGAAAACAAAATAAAAAGTTTGTGTCTAGTTTGATCTTTAAGAGCTGAACAAATAAAATAAGTCTGAAGGTAATCTCTTGAATGGAAATGATGAATAATTGCTCTGTTGTAATTTCTTGCAAGTACCTAGTTTTCAGCCTTGAATTCTCCCGAGTTTTGGATAAGACTGTTTTGATCTAAGAATTTACTCTAAACTTGAAACTCGTGGGTAGCATATGCTTGATCTAAGTCTAGGTAATTAACAAATACGATATGAGAAGGTTTGAGCTGCTGTTTATCTAGTTCCAAGTGATGCTAAAGTTCGGGAGATTTATCTTTTGAAAAACATAAAAATGCTTCATGATGAGTTCCTGTATGACAAAGCTTGAATTCCTACCAGAGCCATATATGATATTTAGAATAGAAAAACTTCCACTCATATATGCTGCTTGTTCTGCATTGAGTTTAGTCAAGCTTTGTTGACCCTTATGAGAGATTTGTCATGCTCTTAAAATCAAGATCATGTACACAACACCCACATATGCACTACTCCTATACTAGGGGTAGGCGCAAAAACATGCCATTCCATTTATGTCTACCCAAAAATGTTTTACTCCTACACTAGGAGAAAACACCAAAAATATTTCTTGATAGGTTTTTCGTCCACTAAATAAATGCTCCAAGTTTTTGTTGCTATCTCTCAAAAGTTTGTTGTAGAAAAGAAGCATTGGGCTACGCAAAAGTTATTCATAAAAAAAGAAAAAAAGATGAGAAAAAATAGAGAAGTGTCCGAGATATTTAAAACAATGGGTACTCAGATGCCCGCCTGAAAAAAGAGAAAGAGATGAATAAGATAGCCCATGTTTTCTTGCAAAGTTGTTTCTCAGTTCCAAAAGAGAGATAAGTTTTCAAGGAGCATAGTAGAATTAGGTTAGCTACCATATATATCCACCATACATCTACACGCATGCACATCTTGATTTGATTGTATGACTCAACTCTCTTTGGATCCGAGGTTTGACTTTACAATATATGTATTGCAAGTATGCTCTTTCATGCTTTCTCCACTCCTACGAGCTCCACATAAGCCTTAGTTGTAGGAAGAATGACATAACATCATTAATGCCTTGAAAAGGATCCACAAATAATACATATATTGAGAGACTTGAGAGTGTCATACAATGGAAGCTCTGAGTTTTATTTTGAAAACTTATAAAAACTCCAGAATAACAGTAAAGCAAAAAACTTGAGACATAGTGCTTGACTTGATCATTCTATCTTTCAATTGGTCAAGACCCAAGTGAAGGCTAAGAAGCCCCATGGTTGAAGGTAATATGGGTAAATTTGAAAATCAGATCGGTTTATTCTAATCCGGAGAAGAATTCTTGTTTGAACGTATGTGTAACTTTGAGGAGTAAAAATATCAAAGCAACTCCTGATCCATTTGCTGAGTTTAGCCTTGCTCAGGGACGAGTAAGGGTAAAGCTTGGGGTAGTTTGTTGATGGTAGATAACAAACATTATAAACCATCAATATAACTTGTATAAGGGTATGAAAGTAATCACCAACAAAGGCTTAGGGGTTTAAACTAACAAATTCCACAAGTTTTGGTGAATCTGTGCTTTCTATAGTGTTTATCATGAAAACCATTAAGGTGGACCTATATGTCAGAATTAATCATGCTTAATCGTGCCATAAACAACTCTAGAAGGTTTTAGAGGACACCGGAAGACACCACACCGCAGCGGAGGGCGAGAGGCCGCCAGGTAGGGCTGGTCGGCCCCACCTATAGACCGACAGGCCCCCTGGCCCTCCCGTCAGCTTTCGCCTTGTTACGTCGGTTCTCCACCGCCTCCTAGGTTACATCTACGCCATCCATTCAAGTCGGTTTGATCCGAGGGCTCAGGATTGATGCTTTGACCTATATATACCAGCCCATGGCACCCCCTGAGGCATCAAACCCTGATCAAGTCAGTTGAGAAGACAGAAATCCTAATCATCCTCAGAGCTCCATCATATTCTGGGGCATAGCTAGCTAGTCTAGGTATAGAGGGAGGCAAGCTTCGCTTGGATTCCTGATCTTGTCAAGAGTGTTGCTTGGTATAGCATTTGTACCCCCTCTCTTGTTTGTACTCTCATTACTTTTATATGTTTGCTACAATTGTTATGACAATATTCTTCATATTATTCATGTTTCTAGTTATAATGTTCATCGTCTACTTTGATTATATACTTAGTATAGCTAGATTGTCATCATGTTCAAGCATAAGATCGTATAGTTCTCGCTCTGGTGTACACGGGGTGAGTAGTCGACATTGTGTAAGCGTGGTGCTTATATGTTGTTTACCTACGGATGCACCCTATATTCCAGGCCATGTGGTAGATCGTGGATGTGACACTCCCGTTGAGTCCTTTGTAGTCCACTCATCGAATATAGGACAAGTAGGATCTAGTTACGAAGGAAGACAAGCTATGTTCTTAATCTTCCTTAGTAATATCCCTTATGTTTAGATATTAAGTTGATCTTAGCCATGACTACTATGTGTAATTACACTAATCACTGTATGCTTTGACTTGTAATTAAGAATGACTTAGGAACTATTCCTCTAATATTCTACTTGGCCATGCTATACCTTCCAACTAATCGTGAGACTACGTCCACCTTTTCTCAACATGTAATATAACATCGGTTGGGCCTTCCAAGATCCAACTAATCAAGTGTACGTGCAGGTTCAGTGTCATGCGTATACGTGTGCTACGGTCGATCGCACGTCGTGCCTATAAATAATACATGGGCATGGTCAAATAAATCAAATCATGATGGTCAAACTCCTAATTGTGTCCGTTGTGCAAATTGACCATTTTCACATGGAACACGTAATAATTGTTTGCCTTCTCAACTCTTATCCTTCATATATGTGTCAACGGCGGCAGCAATAGGTCGCAAACTTTGGTTACGGTTTGTTGGAGATTTCAGTTGGAGAGGGACAAAAAAGGCCATGCAATAGTGAAAATCGTCATTGTCGTCCACACCGTCTGCTACGGTTCGGTTCACCGTCGTTGTCAGCTGCCTGCTATAAACAAGCGATGATGTGATCGATGTGCTATACAGTATTCAGTGTTTGACAATTTTTTTTTGTTTAACGAGAGCAACTCAATAGCCCCGCTATTCTTGTTTTGGAGATTATTTTAGAATATATATAGAAAAAGTAGGCTCTACTAGATGTGATATCTAACTTTGTAAAATAGGAAGTTGGCTATGCCTTATTTTAGGTGGCCATATAAAGTCAACCATGGACGCTCAAGATGAGAAATAGCAAGACTGTTATAGATCTCTTCTTTTTAAAAAAAGTTTTCTATGTACAGAATGGCTAAACAACGTAATTTGGCTACTAGTTTTAGTCAAGCTGTTGGAGTTGCTCTTAATAGGTCATATACCATCTTGTGTTGTTTCTTCCCTATCACAGAGTGCTTTGCAGAGCGTTCCAAATGGTTGCTAGAGGATATGTTCTACTATAAAATATCCATGTTATAATAATTGCTCTTCCATCTTTCTCGCAATCTAAAATAATTGGAGTTGGTTACAAATGATTATATGGGCTCATAGCCTAGTGATTATTGGAGCCTCAGTAGCACCACAGGTCCTGGGTTCGACTCTCCATGGGAGCGAATTGGTGTCTAGTCCTTTCTAAAAACAATTTTTACAACTAGATTGCTCTGAAAACTTTTTTTTAAAATGGACCCAAAGCTCAGCTTAAATAACAATGAGCAGTGGGCCAGCACCGCCCCAGACATCGCCCGCGCTGCCAGCCACATCCATGTGCAACACCCGATCTACTTTTAAAACATCCAGATGCAACATAGAAAAAAGATAGATGAAACACTTGAAACAAGTATCTGAAACACTTGCTAAAACGCCTGAAAAACATTGCAAACATATGCAATATCCAGATGAATGAAACACTTGCAAACATTCGTATGAAATATTTGAAAACACTTGAAAACATATGATTGCAATATGCATGTATATGCAACATCGACATAAAATAAAGTGCAACATATGTCTAGAACAAATAAAATATTTAGAACATACACTTGAAACATACGTGTATAGCTATTACAACATGTGCAACATCCCGATCTAAGTCTAGTCATTTTTAAAAACAATTTTTACAAATAGATTCCTCTGAAAACTTATTTAAAAAATGGACCCAAACCTTAGCATTAAATAACGGTGAGCAGTGGACCGGCGCCACCAGCGACATCCCATGTGCAAGGTCCGATCTACTTTGAAACATCCAGATACAACAGTTGTAACATATAAAAAAGACAGCTGAAACACTTGAAACAAGCGTCTAAAACACTTGTGAAAACGTATAAAAACATTTGAAAACCATTGCAAACATATGCAACATTAAGATTTAATGCTTGCAAACATACGTATGAAACATCTGAAAACACTTGAAAATATGTACTTGCAACATGTATGTATATGCAACATCCAGATCTACTTTTAAAACATTTAGATAAAATAAAGTGCAACATATGTCTGGAACAGATGAAACATTTGGAACATACACTTTGAAACATATGTGTATAGCTATTACAAAATGTGCAATATCCTGATCTACTTTTGCAACATCGATATACAACACTAACATATCTCCATCTGGAACATTTGAAACATACTCTTGCAGCTTGTGCTAGTCAGCAGAACGTCAACGGTCCAGCGTACATCTAGGCCCTGGCGCAGGCCTCCACTTCCTGCCAACGTGCGAGGTTGATGGGGGTGCAGGCGTAGGACTCCCCAGGCGCCCGTGTCTCCCTTATCGCGATGGGCGAGATGGATGCAGGCGCGGACCGCGGAGCAGCCAGGGATAGGGGCGTGGAGCAGCCAGGGTTGGGGTGCACGAGCAGCGAGGGATTGGGTGCGGGTGTGCTGCCGCCGCGCTGGAGAAGGCTGCGGTGGGCGGGTGCGCTGCCTACGGCGAGCGGCCTTGCGCAGTTGCGCTGGAGAAGCCAAGTGATTTGTTTTTGGAGATACGGAGGTACAGTATAGGCGCGGTCTGAAGCAGCGAGCGAAGTGCGGGTGCGGGGCGTCCAGAGGGATGGACACCCGCATCCTATTATAATCAAATAGAAAAACAACGAGGTCTTCGTATTAGCGTTATGTCAGGTTACACCAAACCTGCCAAGTCAGCGCCGACGTGGCCTGTCCCTGCCAAACCTCGGCCTGAGGTTATTCAACCCCAATCGTCATGCATCTGCGTTTACTCGTATCACGCGGTGGCATGAACCTGGCCAGGCCTGGCATCGGCGAGACCGGCTACATGTTGAGTGTTCCATGCGAGACCAGTGGAACGTATATTAGGTTCTGAAATACCATGATGAATGCAGAGGAAAATTTGTGATCGATCTCTATGTACACAATTACTGCGGTTATCTACGAAGAAAAAAAAAAGGACCAGGGCTAATTGATGAGCGTGCATCCTTGCCGGAATTTATTATTATTTCCTTGCATGGGTTTGTAATCTAGTAGAAGTCGGTTTATTTTTGTGGCTCAGTTCCACCACGCGTGGTGATGCGTACGTTTTCCTAGTTCCCGTTGGAATCCTCTCTCTCCATCGTGTCCTAATTGGTGCATCGGTTGAAGTGTGTTTTCTACGGCGGATTGCATCTACGTTGAGTAATTGTAAACCGAGCATATTAACCTTCAATTGATTTTGTTTATCTGGACGACACGAGAGACTTGGATTTGCTTGTACCTATTGGTTGGAACCTACCATCAGTTTGTTAGCGTGATTTTTATTCAAGCTGTGAGATACCCGTGCATTTCACCGGGACAATGATCCAGATCTTTAAACTGGACATAGGGTATCACGTACCCAAACTAATATAAACCATGTGTCTTATGTGCTACCCATTTGAATTCCTATGCGTAGATACACTGGTCTGTATTGTCGGAGTAAATACTTTCGACAAAAGGCTACCTTTGAAGATAAAGATTTTTTTTCTAGTGCTTGAAAAGAGGAGCAGTCCTAAAAAATATAACTTAATGAAGAGGGGTTGGAAAGGATGTACTAAGGCTATGTTTGTTTCAGCTTTATCTAACTTTTGCCAGCCAAAAGCTAGATGTTGAGACAAACAACCCAACTTTTGTTTTCCAAAAGCTGAAAAGTTAGATCAAATATCTAAATTATTTTATTCTTTTAGAAATACTAGCAAACATGCCCTTGCATTGCGACCGGAGATACAACTTGTTGCGTAGTTTGTGTAGGTGATTTGCAGCTTAAAACTTTATCCAACAAACATGTGGTGCTGTAAATTGTATACATAAGCAGGAGACACTTTGATATTTATCAAATGATTGTCTGTGCATTTTAATTTGTCTTGAGTTTGGACTCTAATAGTGTTTGAGATTGCATCATTTGTTTAAATTCGTCTTTGAATCGAACTCTATAACGAAGCTGTTTGGACAGAAAAAATCACACCAGAGCGAGAGGATCTCTCTATGCATGGAAAATAGCACGGTCGTGCTATTGTACTAAAGTATATAAAAAGAAACAAAGAGAAGGGAAGACATACATGGGCCAGTACAATCACTACTGGAAACCCATCCTTTGCCGAGGGCTGCTGGGTTTGCCGAGGACTAGATCTCGGGCACTCGGCAAAGGCTCTATTTGCCGAGGGCCAGCCTCAGGAGCCCTCGGCAAAGATAGGCCCTCGGCAAAATAAATCTTTGCCGAGGGCCTAGCCCTCGGCAAATATGTCCGGATGGGTCACGGCGGCCACTGGCGTCAGTCTTTGCCGAGTGCCCGCCGTCAGACACTCGGCAAAGATTTATTATTATTTTTTTTAAATTTTTTTTGCCGAGGGCCATTGGCCAAGCCCTCGGCAAATATCCCCTTTGCCGAGGGCCAGGCTAGGCCCTCGGCAAATATTTTTTAATTTTTTTTTAATTTTTTTTGCCGAGGGCCAGGCTAGGCCCTCGGCAAAGATTTTTTTTTGGTTTTTTGAACCCAGTTTTTTTGTGGTGCTATAATACATTACTTAAAACTCAATTTTAAAATTTGGGCCAATTTTGACTTTTTTGATATATTTCCATAATTTATTTCTTTTCGTTGATTTTTTTCGAATATTTCAAATTTGAACTGCTGGTGGATGGAATAATGCAATTTAGTGATTCGAAAAATGTTATTCATGGTATTTGGTGTATGTTGAGTCCCTATCCACGAACTCGCATCAAATTTTGGGCATCTTCTTCACGTAACATGACGAGGAACTTGTCGAAAAAGTGTTTTAAAATTATATAAAATCCATACGAAGTCCGAAAATCACAAAACTTGTCGAGGTGTCATGTTATCGCATGTGTAGGCTGTGGTAAAAAATTGAGAAGGTTTCGAGCAAGTTGTGACGTCTGATGCCTAAAACCTAGACATCTCCACATGTGATCACAGCATGGTAAACTACCAGCCCTAAACGATGATGATTACAACTTCAACGCAAACACATATGATGGACAGTTCTATCAAGAAGATGGGCTACCAGGCACGTTTGAGATAGTCTTACCCGAAGCAATCGAAATGGAAGTAGACAACGAAATGGTTGATGGCGAGGTCGATGGAGATGTGGTGGTAAATGCCAAGGACATAGCAATGCTTGAGCGATTACTTCTAGGCAATGACTACGATGACAACATAGAACCATCGGATAGTGTTGCCCATTTGGACAATTTTGACAGTGATGATGAGACCTATGATCCCAATCATGAAGATTATTCCTAATACATGTAATACTATGTTTTTTTAATTTGTGTTTTGTTTATATATTTTGAATCTATTTCTAATATATGTACTAATTAGTCTTGTTCATTCTTTGTGATTGCAGGTGATTGAACAAAGATGGCGAGCAGACGTCCACGCCGTGAAACGCCCTTGGTTTACGGGAGAGACCGCCCTCTCCTTCGAGGTGAGGGGTCGTCGTCCGGGGCAGCGTCCGCAGGAGGTGACGAGAGGAGGACCAGGGGCAGCAGCCGCATGAGGCAACGGTCTCCTCCCTCGCCACGTGATGAGGTGCTGGAGGAGGAGCACATGACGACCACGACCATGTCCTTGTCGGAGGACGAGACGGGTCAGCAGATGGGCGAGGGAGGCGAGGCGCTCGAGGGCGAGGGAGGCGAGGCGCTCGAGGGTGAGGGAGGCGAGGGGCTCGAGGGCGAGGGAGGGGGTACCGCTACCCAGAGTCCCTACGAGCGAGGTCCCGCAAGCCTCCCTCTAGTTCCGCTTCCTCACAACCGCTCAGTGATTCGGCCTATGGCAAAGAGGTAAGTAACTATAGATGTTATCACAACTACTTCATAAGATATGTTGGAAATCATAAGAGAAACAGATAAATTTTCTTAATCACTTGTGCAGGGCCTGGTTGGTTTTGTCAGGTACTCCAGCACGCACCCCTACGAGCATCCTTGGTGTTTTGTGCAGGAAATGGTACCCCAGCATTGTGCAACTGTCCAAAGAGCCGGTGGTGCGGGAGCCGGCCTCCAACTGGGACAGGTACGCGCTGGTCACGGATGACACTTACCGCAACAAGCAGGAGCGGGTATTGGCGGAGTTTTGGGTAAGTTTCTCTCGCACAACATTGCTTAATACATCTCATTCATTGGTTAAATGTTTTATTGAAATAATGAATGGATACATCGGTTTTGTATGCAGAAAATTTTCAAGGCCGAAGAAGGACTTGAGGCCCAGGCGGATCGGGCGGCTGCCGCAGCTTGTAGGAAGTACGTCACCGAGATGCACCACCATAGGCGCGTCCAAGCCCACATAGACTACTACAGGTCGGTACTTAAGCAGTCCCTCCCCAAGCCTCAAGCAAGACTGATTACGCTGACCCGAGACCAGTACCTTGAGGTAGGCGAATAACATTCATAATGATTCGTTTTGATATTAAGTAGGTTCAATTTCATCTTCTTATATGCCAAATACTCGATGACTTGTAGGTGATTCCCTGGTGGTGCCAATCGTATCCCGAGTGCTGGGCCATGATCGTGCACAAGTGGTTATCACAGGACTTTGTTGACACGCACGAGAGGCAGCGGGAACATCGTCTGATGAGGCAAGGTCCAACTCACCATCAAGGCAGCCGCAGCCTCCCCGGATACAAACAAGCATACGTAAGTGATTTCTTTCATTTATTTTGATGCTCAATTCTGCTTGATTTCTCACCATCTTCCCGTCTTTCTCGCAGGAGGCTGCGTACCCGGGCGAGGAGGTCTTGGAGTTCTCTGCGTGGGCTATGTCCCACATGGGCAGGGCGTCATCCTCTGTCTCCTTCGACCCGGCTGCCCCGCCCCAGGTGTACTCCGACCCGAACGTGTACACTAAAGTCCAAGAGTACACGTCCTTAGTAAGGAAGATCTATGGGGAAGATTACAATGTGCGCACTGAGCCCACTAATGCAGAGACAATCATGAGGCTCGGAGGAGACAAGAAGCACGGGCGGCTGTGGATTGCAGACGGCGCCATTGACTCCACCACTGTTCCCTCCATCGACGCTATCTGAGCACGGAGCACGAGCTCCAGCCAGCCCATACGCACACGGCCTTCTCCAGCACTACAGCACGTCCATGCACTCTAGGTAATTCCTGTTTTACTCGTTGTACGTTGATATTTACACACCTAAATTAGATTTGCATTACTGATACATTGGAGTGAAATATTGCAGGCCGAGATGCATGAAACAAAAAGGCAAAGTCAAGAGCAGAACGCAGAACTGACCGCACAACTGCAGGCCCAGCAGGTCGCGTTCGAGGCCGTGTAGAAGCAGATAGCGGAGATGATGTTGATCATGCAAAGTCTTGGGCAAGCATCGGGTGTACCTGTGCAGTTTTCAGTTCCTCCACCTCCTACTCCTGCAGCTACTCCTGTAAGTATGAAAGTTCACTTTTCGCTTGTGCTTTGCATGTATGTCGGCCTTCGTGCCGTTGTGGATGTCGGCGTTTGTGCCGTAGTGGATGTCGGCGTTCGTGCCATTGTGGATGTCGGCGTTCGTGCCATTGTTTCTTGCAGGTTTTGAAAACCTCCCCGTGCAGGGGAGGTGCTACCGAAATTTTCAATTGCGTCTAATCTTTTTGTATTCCTAGATTACTAGATGCAATCTCTAAGTTCCAAAACTGTTTTCCCGGATTACTCACACATACAATCTCTGCTCCTTTGTGCAGCCTCCGTCCGCGGGTTCGAATCATCCCAGTAGTGCGTCACTGGGTGATCCCGCCTTTCCTTCACCACCGTCTCATAGGCTACCTTGATGAGGACTAGTGCTAGGTGATGTGGTTGGACTTTATTGTAATATTTGTGGTTTATGGTTCTGACTTGTGCTTGGATTTCATGAACTTGTCGTAATAAACATGTGAATGATGATGAACATGTGACTTGTCGTTGTAATATATTGTGATTTGTGGTTCACAATTATGGTTGTGATATATTGTGAGAAAATGGGTTCTGTGTGATATATATATATGTGATGGTTGATATATATATGTATATGTATGAAATGCTTCTGTCGATGGAATGCAAAAAACAAAAAAAAAATTTAAATTTCTGCCTCTTTGCCGAGGGCTATGACCAAGGCCCTCGGCAAAGAAGGGTCCTTTGCCGAGGGCCGTCCCATTGCCCTCGGCAAAGATTCATTGGAAAAATTATGGAACATTTCTTTGCCGAGGGCCAAGGTTCGAGGCCCTCGGCAAAGACTTTTTTTTTAAAAAAAATTAAAATTTCTTTGCCGAGGGCCTGCGGGGAAGCCCTCGGCAAAGATTTCTAAAAAAAAGAATAATTCTTTGCCGAGGGCCTTCCCATTGCCCTCGGCAAAGATTTTTTGAAAAAATTCTGCAACATTTCTTTGCCGAGGGCCATGGTTGGAGGCCCTCGGCAAAGATTTTTTTTTAAAAAAAAGAATAATTCTTTGCCGAGGGCCCCCAGAGACGGCCCTCGGCAAAGACTCCGTCCCAGGCGCCGGCGCCGTGACGGCTGGTTTTCTTTGCCGAGTGCCGGTCCAGCTCTCGCAAAGGCTTTGCCGAGTGCCCGATAAAGGGCCCTCGGCAAAGACCTTCTTCGCCGACTCAAAATTCTCCGAGAGCTCTTTGCCGAGGGCCGCCCTCGGCAAAGCCTTTGCTGAGGGTTAATGGGCCTTTGACGAGGGCCTCAGGCCCTCGGCAAAGAGGCCGTCTCCAGTAGTGAATGTAGCTAGCATATTAGCTACACCCACCCGTGTCGCTCGACTCGTCGGTATCGAGCGCCACGTAGTGGTTGTTACAAAGGCATGGAGACGGTGTAGTCGAACTAGAGCTTGGTAGAGGTAGAAGTTGTTGAAGTAGAAGACTTGTCAGCCCATTAGTTGGAGTCCAGGGCTAAGGAGCTGGGCCGCGAGAAGAGCTGGTTGGTTGGGTTGTGCGCGAGGGAGAGAAGAACAGGGCTAGGCCAATGCGCTGGCGAGGTCTGGGCTAGAGAAGGGAGATGGAGTGGGCTACTGAGAAGAGTGCACAGGCCGGCTGGGCTACCACTCGGGCAAAAAGATAGAAGAGAGAGGGAGGGAACTAGAAAATGGGTTTTCTTTTTTATTTTCAAAGCCAAACCAAATAAAAAACAGAGCATGGTTTTGATTTTCACACCAAACACAAGCATCGATCATAAAATATGTGCAGCGGCATGAATGCATCAACAAGTGTGGAAACCTGATATTTGATTTTATAATATTATAAAAGTTTATTATTTTCTATATTTTCATGTACACCAAAGAGCATAATCAAATCAAATTATTTTTTTTTCAGAAATTTCAAATTTTATTTAGGGTCTAACACTTAGCAATCTACAAAAGCAATTGTCAATCTATGTCATATTTTTATGCTCTTTGAATTAATCTGGGCTACTAGATGATTATAAAATCTAACAGTGTTGGCGGAATCTTGGCTAACTATGGGAGAGGCACATGAGCGGCTTGGACCCACTTGTTATTAGATGGGATGGCGTACAAAAGAATCATTATTCCTTTTAATATTAGACTAGTGAACATGCATGTGCGGCATTCACGTGTCTAAAAAAAGTTCATACACAAGGGAATAAGTACATATTTTGTTAAATCATTTTTGAAAATTTTAAAATTAACTACACAACTAATAAACAGTATTGAGGGCAACTTTGGCGAGGGGATTTCAAGAGGTCACAAAAACTTATTTGTTTTTTATTTTCATATATAGTACAATAAGATACACCATGTACCTTGACAGAAATTGGACATCCTATATCAATATTAGCTGCGGTGATCAGCAGAAAACACCACCTCCCCGCTCTGTTTTTATAAAATCAATTTTCTTTTACCACGGCCATGACAATGTTTATATCCTTTACCTAACCAGCGTGTTTCACGGTCTCACCTCAGAATACCAAGACTGATGCACATTCTTCAGATAATAGGATAGTACATAATTGAAACCATGATCTTGACAGTAACCATGAATCACAGCAGGAGGGCTTCCTACCTTGAAACAGTTAGCTGCTTCAAGCAATAGAAATGAGTTGCCAACCACTCTTCACTTCTTGAAAAACAGCTCCTTCAATTACTAACTTTAGTACACTGTAAGCATTAATCTTGGTTCTTCCTTTGTCAGTTTCATTATAATAGTTTTCATGTCACTATTCAATATTTGAATGTAGGCCAAGTGATTAGCGGGCATACTATCAGTTTCTTGCATGTCACTTGTCACATCCCAAAATTTTTGATTTTGGGTTGTGCATAAAAAACACTAAATAAAATGAATTATTTTAATATTTAGATAAAATTTACCAAGTTTAGTTTGAGCTAGCGCAAATTTAGTTATAGGAAAAATGTGAATTTTCAAAGTTTTCTAATTTTGACGGGCTTTTGGATGATGTGATGTTTGCTTGTTGCTTCTTTGTGTGTTGAGAGTGAGCAAATTCTTTAAAATACGTTAGTAGGTCGATTTTCTTTCTCCGGCACACCTTTATCTTTTTCTATAATCAAATTCTTTGTTTCTCGGCTCAAGTTTTCGTTGGGAGCTTCCTAAAATCTTTTCTTTGTAACGCAAATCACTCCTTTCAATTCCTCGTCCATCAATCAATCTCTACAAACTTCTCGAGAAATTTTCAGCTTTTTCTGGAACTTGTTCCTACTTGTCTGTGAGCATAATTTAATTTTTAGATGCTCCAAATTATCTTATCATGGGCTCCAAATACTTTATTTGGGTTCCTCATGTTCCATAATGTCTCTGGGAATTTTCCCTGAATTTTCAGAGCTTTCGTAGTATTTTTCGCGGCTTAAATAATAATTCTAGACTTTTCTAGAATTATTTTATCCACAAAATTAATTAATTCCAAAAATAATATATCTCTCTTTTTCCCTACGCTCAAAGCCCATGTGCAATAATCCTAATTAATCCTTAAGGTCCATACATTTATTTACTAATGTTCTTTAATGATTATTTAGGCCTATTAGTAAATGTGAAGTGCGCAACATCAATTTGTACCATATCGCTAGTTGATGTGGATGTTGAGAGTTTTTCTCCCTATATATGTGTACAAACCTCTTGGGCAAAGCACACCAAAACAACCATAAGGGGAGCCTCTAGTTTGGGAAATCCCTCGTGTAATAAATTATATTTTTCTCCTTCCCTCACCGTCGCCGCCGCACCGCCCGTTCGTAGTTGTTTAATTGCACCATGCCCATTGATTACCGCTGCTGCATGCTTCTTTTCCATGTGTGATATACGTGACCGCATAATACACTAGCAATCACGCCACCATCTTTGCCTTGCTGTCAGCCATGCATGCATGTTCATCACGTCGGAGGCCACGGTCTGTGATAATGTAGAAGACGAGGTAATTACGAAACTGCCACTAGTTCGTAATTCTTCCATCGTTTATTCGTTTTAATTCCGTTTTGCCTCATTCAAATTTTGTTAGGTTCGTGTCAATGTGATCTACATGTTAGTGCTAACGTTTTTCGTGTTACCAGCTTATGTGGTTATAAATAAAAATTAAATTAGTTAATATGCTTATAACTAGTTTTATAATTAAAATCAATATAGGTTTTTACTTCGGTGTTTTGTATACGAATATTAATAATTGCTAACCTAGATATACTTTTAAATTAAAATTTTGTTTAGTTTAAACACGTTGCCTACGGGCTAAACTCGTTTAGATGCTCTCACATGTTTATTTTCTTTTGAAAAGACAAAGTTTAACTTGATTATAGTAAGGAGTATGATAGTTTTTATAAGATATGATATGATTAGCTTCAACTCGGGTTTTTAAATTAAATTATGGTTTGTCTAATCTGAACTAGTAACTTTTCCATGGCTTTGTCAACTAAAATAAATCAATCTTATAGTCTTCTATTTTCTTTTATAATATAAAACCCTGTAGTCGTTTCTTTTCAACCGTAGTTCCGTTATCAACGTTTCTTGTGATCTCATGACCGTAGCAACTAGTTCTTTTTCACTATGTTGTTTTCTCTCATGTGGTGTATTGTTCTTAGTTTTCTATGTTTTCTTCTTGTATGTTTGCCAATGCGTGATGTTTGCTACGAGTAGAACGAAAACCCTCTGTGAGCACTGAAGATCAGAAGGAGATGACCAGAAACAAAGTATGAGGAAAATGTGAGCAAGAGTAAAAGGCAAGTATAGCATGGGATTTTCCTTGTTGTCCTATACATCTTTAATCACTTAATTCATATTGCATGTGTCTACATTGACTGCCACTAAGGATTTCCTAGCACTTTGTTACCCTGTACCTTGATACCTTTGGGTTATTGCATTGGGTAGTATGATGCTAGTGCTCAACTACAACCATGATCTTGTAACTTGACTAATGGTATGTGCAATAAACACTAAAAGATGCTTTTTAGCAACATAGAACAAGGGGGCTAGAACATTGGGCTATTTTTATGGTGCTCTAGATTCCTCTCCCTAAGGACTTATCTGTAAGTGATCATTCGGGACTTACAGTGCAGCTGTGAGGGCTACATGGCTCTGGCTTTAGCTCAGTATGAGGACCTTTTCTAGCTTGTGAGTGGTTACCTTTATGGCGCAAGAGGGGTGTGTTTCGGGTTGGATATGGTGTGGCCTCTGTCTGTCAATGTATAGGCTGGGCGTTATTGTGCCTGTTGGAAGGGGAGCTCTACATCGCAGGCCACAGAAACCTAGCGGCCCTAACTTGTTAGACGAACCTTTGAAAGGCTTCATAGTGAACCCTGCCGACCTTCCTTGGTAGTGGGTCAAGAGGTTGATCACCTCGGGCGAAAGGGTATATCACGACTCACAGTGAAAGTGTACAACCTCTGTAGAGTGTAAAACTGGTATATCAGTCGTGCTCATGGTCACTAGCAACCTTGGAACCCTTATGAAATAGATGATGAACACTGATGACACTAATGATAAAGATGCACACTAATGATTACTGTTTATGCTGTTCATTATTCATGTTTACCTGATCATGTGTTTATGGGCTTGTGATAAACTTGTAGCTACTCAATTGCTAAAAGATGACTCATTAAAAGCTAATCGGAACCAGTGTCAGCCTTTTGAGCCTCATGAACCCCATGTTATATTTGTTGAGTACAACATGTACTTATGCTTGCGTTACTTTTTAAATCTTTGGATGAAAATCCCGGATGGGTACTAGATTGCTAGAGTCTAGAGAAATTAGGCTTGTGAACAACCAGTCAGTTGTCCCTGTAGATTTGGAGTCTTCGCCTGAAGATCGGAGTTGTTTTTCCACTGTCTATACTCTGAGGTTATAATCTTTATACTAATACGCTATGTATTTAAACATTGTCTTTTGATATTGGCCCCGTTCGCTGGTCTTAAAAATGGCTTGTTCGGCTTCTTTTTTCAGCCGGAACAGTGTTTTTCTCTCACAACAATTCAGCCGGAACTGTGTTTTCAGCCAGTTTCAGCCAAGTTTCAGACCAGCGAACAGGGCCATTAACCTTATTTGTAGCTATATGTGAGATTTGACTTTCTGGGCTCACATATGGTGTGTATCTGGTTTTGTTCTTAAAATCGGGTGCGACATCACTGCTTTCAAACTCTGCAACATCCAGTTGCATAAGATCAAACCAAATTGAACAGAGACCACCTCTTAGCTAGAGGGACAAGCATAGGAGAGCCATTGAGAGTGCTTCATGGGATTTAAACCAGTTTCTCAAAATCTGCAATTCAGAAAATAATACAACTGATAGTGAGATATTGCCATATTAGAACTTAACTCTTTGTCATGAAGTGTAATATTCACACATTCACACTATGGATATTCAGAAAGTAGATGGTTTGATTGTAGCAAATAGATGGCGATGCTCAGTTACAAATGAGCCCCTATATATGAAAACAAAAGGGTTTAGACAAATGGAAAATACAAGCCATGTTAAATTTTTTGTGAGGTGCATCTTTTACACATCCTGACCCTAATCCTAGAGTATCTTAGCGTCAAGAGATTTTTATTTTTAAAAAATAACTTGTTAATCTTCATTGCAAATTGCAATGTATTAATAAAAGGAAGGCATGCCGATATATATGGATAAGTCAATTGAGCATTGCATTCATGAGCTCTACGTTTATAGCTGCACTGTAAGATATAGCAATTAGTGCTTACTTAATCATAAAAGTAGGGGGGGTTCACTTCTCTATCCTGAGAAATTACATTCAAAATTTATTGTTTTATTGTAGACATGTGTTTTTTAATTAGTAGAATCTAAAAGCAAAAAAAACCGAGTGTAGATAAGAGAGAACTATCATCAAGGATTAGAATAATGCATCTCAACCACCCAAATAGCTGGTCAATCAGTAATTATCAGTTCCAAGGAGTTAGTGAGAGAACTCTAAATGTATTTTGCAATTAACCATACATAATCTTAGCACTTCCCCAAGATATAAATGCTATATCCGGCTGCAGACTCACCTCTGATGATACTCATGCACGTTTCCTTTTGAACCCTGATTTTGTTTCTTTAGAATAATTTTTCCTTCGGAAAGCGAGCAATCTCATGCAGTCTCAACCTTAGTTCCAATTGAGCTTCAGGAAATAAATTAGTCTAGTGATCACGGTAAATACGTACACTTCAACTAATCAAGTGCCTGAAATTGAAGCACGAAGTAAAAAGCCATATTTGGCATGAAAAGTGTAAGGATGAAGCCTTGAAATCATAGTACCAACAAAACAATAAATCAATCATAATGTGATCTACTCATCTGCACTCTATGTATCATCAAACCGCAATATCTTTGAAGCCAATAATTTTTCACACCTATTGCCGGATTGCAGGATAGTGTATAGAAATCGGCAACTGCTGCCAGCCGCAGACCCCACGGAGATACCCCGCTTGAGCGTGAGATCCTCGGCGCGCTGTCCGCATCGTGGTCCCTGCTGCGTGTAACCCTAACCACCAGGTGCTAGGCCGAGGCGTCAAGGGTGAGGTCGCCTTTGCAACCTTCGGTTCACTGCCACTGGCATTGAGGCGAGCCATCGGTGCGACCGTGCTCAGGCAACGCATATGGAGAGTCAAGGTGGTGACCATGATTGAGGAGGTGAAGGCGCCGAACCGTCGAGTATTGGGCTGGGATCGTAGCTTGCGAGGAGATGGGATCTCCAGATTTTTTTTATAACGGGATCTCTAGATTGGAAAAGAAGGAAAGGTTTTAACGTTGGGAAGACACAGATGCGGGTCGGGGAGGGAGCCATTCATGTGGGTAAGCGCGGGCGGGTAGAATCACCGGTGAAAAAAAAAATCAGGCGAGCGAGTAGCGCAAGAGATAAACACGCGTAAACGTTTATAAGTTTTCCTGTTAGGTCCACTTGTCACATCAAGTTGAAATTTTAGATGCATTGGATCTATTTTTAATGTAGATCTAAGGGACAAAAGTTAATGTGGGTAGACAATATCACGGTGACAGGCTATTTTTAATTTTTCGCTCTTTTGTAGTAAAATATAGATAGAGATAGAGATACAAAAATCAATATATAGAGATATAAAGATGAAGGTAAAGATATACATCGAGATGATATAACTACGATCGGAGGGAGTAGTCATACATGTCTTGGATTATTGTACTCAATCGTCTCTTACTGCTTCAAACTCCAAACCAATATATACTCCCCCGTCCTAGAATATACAATAGTTAGTGTTAGACTTTTTCAGATAGATTAAGGTCCCTCCGTCCTATAGCTTTGGATTTTTTTCAGATAGATTAATAAACACTACGCCATAGAGCCTTTTCAGGGGCCAGCTGCCCGTACTCATTCGTCGCTAGAAGTTGCCCCAAAAATTTGATTTTTTAGAGGCGGTTAGGTATTTGTAGGAGCAACTAAAAAAATGAGCCACCCCAAAAAAATGTTTTTCAGAAATCATAAATATGGACCGAAAAATAACAAAAAAACTTATTAACCTCAAGAAACCCTACTAACCTGTCAGACACACATCGTGCTAGGCCTCACGTCACGTGATTTTTCTGGGTAAAAATACACTTTGAGCAGCCATCGGGGGACTTGAGCCCCGCAACCTCATCCCTCGGGCATTCCTCTCCTAACCACTCCGCACATAAGATAGCATTCCTCTCCTAACCACTCCAACTATAAGAGACTTATGTCCATTTGGGATATTCATCCGCCTCATTTTATCTTGATCCAATTTTAAACTGAGTATTTGGGACCTAAATAAATTCAAATAAAAAGTTGTCAACGACAAAGTTGTATAACTTTTCAAGATGTACAACTTTCATTTTGGTCGTTTCTCCATTTGAGGTCATTTGAAAAATTCGAATTTTAAATGTGAGAACTTCAAACATAATTTTCTATAGAAAGATGATTTCAACTAAAAAAGTTATCAACTACAAAGTTACATAACTTTTTGAGAACTACAACTTTCATTTTAGTCGTTTCTCCATCCGAGGTTGTTTTCAAAATTCAAATTTCAAATGTGAGAACTTCAAACGTAATTTTCCATGAATAGATGATTTCAAATAAAAGTGTTGTTAATTACAAAGTTGCATAACGCTTTGAGATGTACAACTTTTGTTTTGGTCATTTGTCCATCCGAGGTCGTTTGCCAAAATCGAATTTCAAATGTGAAATCTACTAATATAATTTTCCATTGATAGAAGATTTCAAATAGAAAGTTATCAACTAAAAAGTCATATAACTTTTTGAGATCTACAACTTTCATTTTGGTCATTTCTCTATACGAGGTAATTTGAAATTTTCAATTTTAATATGTAGTTCTACTGTTCGGCTCCCATTTGTAGGGGTGGCTATATTTCTAGAGGCGGTTTTAGCTTAGCCGTCCTACAAAGAAAAGGAGGCGTTGCTATAAATGTTTTTTGTAGTAGTGAAGGAGGGCGATTAAAATCTAAGTTGGCCTTTATTACCTTGGTCAAACTACAAGTGTACATGAGAGAACCAGCTTAGCCACACTCCTTGCCATATTTGTTTGCTGCCGTCAATCTAAAAAGAAAACCAACATATTTGTTTGCCGGTTATATTTGTGTTTGCGTGTGAGGGGATATTTTTTACAGCAAGGGGCATTTTTGAGAGACGACTCTTATAAAGCATCAGAACTTAAAAAATACTATATTTTGAGGCAAAATTATCTAAATAAAAGATATAAATTGCTACTGCATCCGTTCCAAATTATAAGGCATTTTGGTTTTTCTAGATACATTATTTTTGCTATGTACCTAGACATTGTGTATATCTAAATGCATAGCAAAAACTATATATTTAGAAAAGCAAAAATATCTTATAATTTGGAACAAGGGAGTATATTCTTGGCTGGAGTATTTTTTTTTAATCCTGGCACATGGTGTTACATTGAATTGATGGTTAATAATTTTTTTTCTTTAAATAACATTGGAATTCTCTGAGACTTTTTGTGATAGACGGCCAGATAGATAGGATAGATAGATAGATAGATAGATAGATAGATTTAGACAAATAGATAGATACATAGTAGACAGATAGATCGATAGATAGATCGATAGACATATATCTTTTTACTATGGAGTGTATATATATTGTCCATACGACCCATTGGTTGATACGAGACACACTGCACTCAAACAATCATATTGTTGGCATTAGCTCTTACCTAAAACCAATGGCGAAGTGCGAGAGGCACGTGAGCATCCAAGGGCTTTGGCTGCTTTCCATGGTTCTTCTGGCATCCTCAGTTGTTTGTGCACGCACAATAAATGGTAATTAATAAATTATACCCATTGTTTTTTGACACAAATACATTTACGTATAGTGTTGATTCCGACAAAATTGCATGTAACTCGATTTTTTTTAGGACAAACCAAAGAGGACATCAACACTAGGAGTGTGATGATGACCGCGACGAGGTCAGCACGCTACATAATTGGTAGTGGTGAACATCCATTGAGAGGTGCATGCGTTAGGAGATCTGATGGATGGTGGTTGTGCGGAAGCATCCAGTTTAGGACATATTTGGACTGCTCAGCGTATTGCAGGAAGCACTTTGTTGGAAAGGACTAATAAGCGGTTTGTTATCTAATGGTCTGTTATTTTTGAAGCCCTGGTGAACGATGTAATACTATTCTCAAATCAATAAAGTGCGTTAGATGACTTCCCTCAAAAAATAACCTATCGAGTTTTGCTCCAACGGTCCCTTACATGAAAACTGCACAAATCTTACAGCATCCAATAAATTAGTTTAATTAATTTCGAGCTAGGTATTATCTAGCCAAGTCCTACCCGACCCAGCCCAAGCCCACGCCGCGCAGCAATGACGCAATCTTCGGCCTTCTTGGGTTGCCCTAGTGTGGTACAGATGATTTTTCTCGATGAAACATATTATGCGAGCCCGCGACATGAAATGGCAGCCGTTCATGGTCAGAGCATATGCGATGACAGCATGGTTTCCAATTTCGGCCAAAATCTCATGATATTTCCGATATATCCTCTTTATCCGTAGGTGCCGATAAGAAAATATCTATCTTTTTCGTACAAATTTTGTTTAAATTTACTTAAATTCAAATTAAATTTTATTTGAATTTGGTCCGATATTTCCGATATATCCTATTTATCCTCTTTATCTATGACCCCCGATAAATTTTAATTTCCGAAAATGAAAACCTTGGATGACAGTATGGCCAGCAATGCCAACGAGCAGCACATTGATGTAGATCTCAGTAGGTTCATCACTGGCATGGACAGCACGAGGTTTTTGAGAGCCCCCACCTGGTTGGGTTTCAACCCCCGACATGGTGGTACTGAAACTGAAAGCCTCCTTTGCAGGTGACTGCCGTCCGTGCCAAGCATGTAGAAGACGCTCGGGATCAACTCGTTCACGTCGCCGTTGCTCCTCCGGCGTGCAGTCGACCTGATCCTGGACGAGGTCTTGCAAAAGACCGATGGAGTCACGGCGATGCTGGCGCACTGATTGCAGCTGTTTGGACGCGTGAGGCACTTGGCATGTAGGCTGCGGGCAGGAAAGACATTGAGGTCTCGACGTCTCTGTACTGTTGGCGAAGCTGGCTCCCTCCGAGCATACACGAAGCTCAGCAACGGCGAGCAGGAACAGTTCACATGCACGAACATGTGCGCTCTGGCTTGTGGGTAGGGATGAAAACGGTATGGATATTTTCCGACCGTATTCGAAACCGAATCCGTTTAGAGGGGTTGAGATCTGTCCGTAGCCGAGTCCGGATATCCAACATCCGATACCGTATCCGTATCCGAATACTCAAATCGCATATTTATAATGTCGATATCCAATCGTATCATATCCGACATAGTTGACACTATCCGTATTCGAATCCGAATCTGGACACAAATATGAAAACAAATGTAATATTGGTGATATCCGTCCGTATCCGATCCGTTTTCATCCCTAGCATGGGCCGGGCATGATCTACGGCAGGGTAGGGCCGGGCTAGAAAATTATCAGGACGAAATTAATTATACTAGTTAATTGGATGCTTTAAGACGTGCAGTTTCCATGGAAAGGACCATGGGAGCAAAACTGTAAACTATAAGCTAACTTACTTGTGATGAAGTGTTTGTTGTTTCAAAAAAAGTCATTACCATTCCAAAACGCTCATATTGCACTACCACAGTAAAGATTTTGGTAGACATGCACTACTACCGAAACGATTTGTGGTAACGCCTCCCTTTCTTTATAGGGGCGGCTCTATATTGAGCTGCCCCTACAAATGGTTGCCAAATGAGTCGCCCTTACAAATGGATTTGTAGGGGCGGACGGTGTTATCAGTCACCCTTACAAATGGCCCAATTTGTAGGGGCGGCTCTATATCTAGCCGCCCCTATAAAATCCAGATTTGTAGGGACGGCTCTATATTGAACTGCCCCTATAAATAGATGCCGAGTATTAAAAATTAAGCACTAAAATTCAAATTATGTAAACGACCTCGGATGAAGAAACAATCAAAATAAAAGTTGTAGATCTCGAAAAGTTATGAAACTTTGTAGTTGATAACTTTTTGATTTAAAATCATCTTGTCAAGGAAAACTACATTTGAATTTCCAAAAATTTGAAATTTTAATTTTTTAAACGATCTAGGATAGACAAACAGTAAAAATGAAAGTTGTAGATCTTGAAAAGTTATGAAACTTTGTTGTTGATAATTTTCTCATTTGAAATCATCTTGTCATGAAAAACTACATTCGAATTTCTCAAATTTGAAATTCAAATTTTATAAGTGACATCGGATGGAGAAACTACCAAAATGAAAGTTGTAGATCTCGAAAAGTTATAAAACTTTATAGTTGACAACTTTTTCATTTGAATTAGTTTAGGGCCACAAACAATCAATTTATGCTCAGTTTTGTATAATACGTGGGGAACCAAAATGGATTATAGACACAAGTGATCGTGAGGTGCAGTGGTAGAGGAGTTTGCGTGCGAGGGAGAAGTTGTGGGTTCGAATCCCGGTCGACGCAAAGTGTGCAAAAATTGTGAAAATGCTGCAACTATAGAGTGGGTGTGTGGCTGCCGGTGGGGACCTCCTCGTATTAAAAAAAATTGCTATTTTTTGCCTTTTTTTATGATTTCTGGAAATTGATTTGTAGGGGCGGCTCAATATCTAGGCACCCCTACAAATCCATACAAATCGGTGATTTACACGGTTTGATAGGGGCGGCTGCCAAAACCGATGCTACAGACCATCTGGAGCTGCCCCTACAAATGCAATCTGGCGTAGTGAGGATCTCCCCGATTAACAAAGGCAGGCGTAAAACGGCGCCGCCTCTGTTAATGGAGGGGTCGCTTGAGGTGGAACGATCATTTCTGTTAACCTTTAACCACTACAAGAGATGTGGTATCTTATGATGAATATGGCATGAAAACAGGTCAAAATGTCACTAATAGGGCATGTTTGGATGGAACCCAGGGACAATTGCCTAGGAAAAACGACAGCCTAGATGTTGCTTGTTAACTCAATAGGTTTTGCCTACTCAGGCTACATCAGATATATGTGTTTGGTTTATGCCTGGCAACTTTGATCTTCATTAACTGTGAAGGAATCTTAGCGGACAACGTTGCTTGTGAGCCAGGCGACTATGTTTTGTGCCTGGAATTAATTCCTGGAACTGGAAAGAAACCAGGGGTGCAAGCAGACATGGTACATGTAGCATCCATGCTAGGCAATCTGTGTCCAAGATAGTATCCAAACAGTCCTTAAATCATCCGGTTTATGACGTTGGTTGGTGTTGGAAGTATTTACTCCGGCAATATCAATCAACGTATTCGTGTATAGGGAATCAGATGGGTAGCACACAAGACACAAAGATTTGTACTGGTTTAGGCACATGGTACCCTACGTCTAGTTAGAAGTGGATCTCTTTGTATTCGTCGGTTGCAGGGGTGCTGATGATAGCTATGAGCTAGAATGTAAAGAATGGATGCCGATTGGGCAGTCCCTACCATCCCTTATATCTCCTAGGGGGTGGGGTAACAACAAATCTGATCGGCTAATTAATAGATGTGTTTTCTAGTTTGTTACATGGAAAGTATAGCAAGATGATTCACCCCTATCATGCAGATACAGGAACGTCGACTATCTTTGCTTGATGACTTGGCCTTCACGTCTACTGATATGCCTGGCATGCTAGGCCTCAAATCTCGTCGTGTTTAGCCCTGTAGCCAAACTTGGGCCGATATACATGCAGTGAGGGTACCCTAGGCCCATATACCCGATAGTAGCCTCTGTATGACTTAGTGACAAGACAACGAATAGCTCTATTTTTCAGTTGTCATCACCTTCTTCAAATCCTCGGGCGTCGAGGGCTCCCGATTAGTGTTCCTCAAGTGCTGAGGTCCGTTTGACATCTGGTGCCGAATCGTCTTTGGTGTAACACCCCAATGTTAAGCTTTGCATTTGGCACTTGCATTTCATGAGCACAAGCATCATCTAAGCATTCATGAACATGAGCATATGAAATTTCATCTCATTCTTATACATTGTCACATGAAATGTTGATTTTATATATATGCTTATGCTTGCAATCATGTATGACCAATGTATGAGATGGTTGTGAGGTCATGAAAACACCTTAGACACATCTAGGATGGTAAATGGAACAATGTTTGTATTCATGACATGGGCCAATTTTGCTTCTAAGTGTTGGTTTCATTTGAAATGTCATTTTCATGATACTAGTTTGACCAAAGTTGAACAGTATCTTAGAGTGTTTGCATGGTTGTGTGACCTAAATAAAAGTTGTAGTTCACATCCTGGGTAACAAACTTTATTTAAGGGTCATGAGCTAAATCATTGTCTAACATGATCAAATAGAGCTCACAAATATCAACAAAATGCTATTTTCAAAACATAAAATTTTTTCTGTTGAAGCTGCTTTCAGTTTCAAAGTACCTCACTTTAGAGCTTTGTAGTTTGAAAACCTTTGTGAATTAGATGATGGTTCCTAAAGCAAAGTTGGAGATCTCACATAGCTCTACAATTTTCACTAATACCAATTTTGACAACTCGAATTGGATTAGGAGATATAGAGGAACAAATTAGCGTTGTCAATCACTGAATCAGCACTTAGCCGATTTGAATCAGCAGGCCATCATGGCCAACCGTGCTAGGCCACGCGCGTCGCGTGGTGGCATCATGCAGGTGTTGGCCCGGCTGGTCAGGCCAGCAAGGGGAGATAAGGGAGGCGAAGCCGCCGCGCTCACTCACTCTCGCTCTCTCGCCCTCTCTCTGACTCTCCTTCACCTGCAGCAGCAAAGCAGAGCACCGCGCCATCGCTGCCGCACCTCTGCTGAGCTTGCACACAACCACCACCGCACGACCATCCAATCCATCTTGCTCATAGCTCCACCATCATCTCCTCTACCTCCCCGAGCCGCCATTGCCACAGTTAGAGCCTAGGTAATGCGACATTTTGCATCGCTGTCGCTGCCTTGGTCACAGAGCGCCGCCGAGCTCCGAGCTCGCCATGGCTAGCCCTATCCACTGCTCCTCCCATCTCTCTATCTCTTGATTCATCTTCGTAGTAGGTCCTAGAAGCTATAGCCATAGCTCATTGAACCGCTACAGCGTTGCCGGTGCCGAAACACGAGCCGCACCGCCGTGAGCCGAGTGCGTCGCCGCCATGCATGCCGTCGTGGTTGTGCATGCCTAGTTCTCTTCCTCGCGTGCTTCTAGATGTTAGAGATAGGTTAGAGCTAGGTCTAGCTCAAAGGCAAGAGACTAAGGCCAATGTTGGCCTCATCAGAGTGGAACGCCCGCCGTTGCGCTCACGCTGCTGTGCCACCATGCACGTGGCCAAGCTTTGCCGCCACTCAACCCTGACCTAATCCACACCATAGAGCTTCGCTACGGTTTGTAGATGTTGTAGCCATGCACACCTGGTCATGCCGTCACTGGGGATGGTCGGAGCACCACCGCGCGCCATCACCAAGCCGGCATGCTCATCGGCGAGCTAGCTCCAGTGATCCTTCGAGCTAACCGATGGTACCTATAGGTGCGGGTTAAGTTGGGGAACACGTCGGTGGTGACACTACCGCGCGGTGACCTCAATGTTGGTGAGCTTTTCGCCAGTCAAGCCACGCCCCTGCTCTGTGTGTCGCTGACGGGTGGGTCCCGTTGACCCGTGGGTCCTTTCTGTAAAACTTGTTAATAACAAAGTTGTAGACAACTTACTTATATACCTTATGTTAAATTATCATAGTCATAGGACGTATGGTTTAAGAATTATAACTGTTAGAAGTCTGCTGTCAGAAATGCTTACTCTCTGGATAGATCTAAAAGATTGAATTGTTTGACCTAGATAACTACTTAATTACATTAATATGTTTTAAAGAAAGTTGTAGGCAATTTCACAAGCTTTCCAGATTGTGCGGTGATGATCAAACCCGCGAAATGTGGACCTGAGTTGTACCAAAGGTGACCTAAGGTGACCGTTGATCTGTGCTGCCTGGGTTTGTGTTAGGAATAAATTCTCAGCTAGTTGAAATCGATTCGAATCGCCGTCTCTCCCGGACAGTAAGAAACTTGGCTAGCCCCAACATCGTAGTAACTGTATGATAGAATGGTGGTTATGATGAACATGAAATTACTACACCGGCTATGGTTACTATTGTATGCTACTAAATGATATACCACATGTTTGGTACAAGTTAGTCCCTAATCTAGAGTTGAATATCTATAATTAACTTGATGACCGAATTATAACTGTATACTTGAATTGGTAAGCTTTTTATACAAAATGTTGTCAAGCTAGCTCCACTATAAAGCCTTGCATAATCCTTGGAGTCACTTTATTTTTGGTTTATGACGGGTAAGTCTAGCTGAGCACCTTCTCGTACTTAGGGTTTTATTTCCATTGTTGCAGATGGCACAGTTTATCATGGCTATTGCAAGAACTACTTCTGTCCCACCATGGACGAGGAGTAAGCCCTGGGCATGCATCTCTTATTAATCCCTCTCTTATGCTTTTGTGGAAGTGTGATCGTGAGCTAGCACTATATTTAAACAATGTTGCAGATGTTTGTTTTAAACTTTTAATTTCCTTCCACTACTATCTTACCTGAACGTGGTTTGTAATAACCTTAATTTGTACTCTGATGGATGAACTGTATTTGTGAACTTTATGTAACATGTGACATGTATGTTGAATCATGTACGATCTTGGTTGTATGTTGATGGTTAATCGAGACCCTTCGTTGTACTTAACGGACTACCGGGTTTATATGGGCTCAGGTATGATAGTGCGATCGCTTGCGGGCTGTTATTGTACTTATGCTCTTATAAATTGGTCGATTTTGCTATATTTGGTGCCAAGGTCATTTGTGTAGCATCCTACTCTCCTGAAGTTGCCTCTCGGGTACCGAGAGTATTTGGGTGACACCATCTTTTGCACTGGGATTCTAACCTTGAGCGTGCGCACTCTTTGGTCCACTGGTCCCTGCGCATCACTAAGTCCTATTGAAGATAAGGATGGATGCACCGAAGAATCCAAACCGCCCTGTCTTCCCGCTCTTGCATTTGCACTTGTGACCCCCCCTGGGTAACTACACGTGAGTCACGGATCTTGACTGCTGGCTCTTCCGCTCTTGTCTTTAGGGTGGCTATTTAAGACAAGGCAAGGGGAGCCATCAGACTCACTACCTGCTGTTCCCCTTAGCATCAGACAAAGCAGAAAAGATCTTTTGCTCATGTGTAGTCTTCCATTGACATGGTGTCTGGCGTTCCCAAACGGCTTCGTTGACGTTGGGGGAAGGCCTTCAAGATTAGCTTCCATCAACACCTGGGCACGGCTAGGGCCATTCGTCCTGGGTGTTAGTGAAAGTTTTGCAAAAACGGGAGGAACGATGCTAGGGGTGGTTGGAATACTGATCTCACTCCGTGATTTGTGGCTTCTAGGATGAAACCGTGGTAGGCGCAATCAGGTCTCCCGTAGCTTAGGTTGTAATATTGCAATCAAAGCATGTGCGGCAAGCTTCGATGAGTAAGGTAGTCTATGATGTTATGTGGCGGGTAACCATCATGACACCACAAATCTCACCCTTCATAGCCCTGTGTATCGATTCGACGTCTAGAGTTATCGGTAGATGTCGGGTGTTCCTCTCTTCCACTGGAGAAGACGGTATGGGCTGGTGTCCTCGTGACTTAACTTCTCCTTCTGTTCCCTGGGGGTGTTAGGTGAAGTTTAACGAGGATGCTCTCCATTGGGTTTCTTCCAGTCTACGGTTCTTCCTTAGATAAGGGGACTGGTGGAGGTGGCTTGGTTAGATATTCCTTCCACTAGTTTCTCTTGCACAAGCGCAAAATGCCTCCTTTGTAGGGTTGAGCTTCAATCGGGTATGGGGAAACCCTATACTCGATAGGTCTTGTTATTGTACACGCAGTTGTATTCGATAGGTCTTTGTTATTGTACACCTACCAAAAACATGTAACGGAGTTCATCAAATGAAGAGTTTCTTTTATGATATTACCATGTGTTTGACTTGGTTCGAGTCTTTTTTTCCTATTGAATCGAGCATTCTTGCGTTTTTCGGGTACCTAGGCCCGATGGGTTGAAGATACGAGCAGTAGCCGTGCACAAAAAAATTCTCGATTGAAGAATTGAGACATTGTAGTCCTCGTGGCTTAGTAGCTGGTTTAATCGTGTGGCCCTAGTCTAGTTCTCACCAAGGTGAACGATGAACGCACTTAGAAGCAGAAGGCGCTCTAGCTGCAATCGGGTAGAACTCCCAATTGTGTACGTTGCACAAGTTACCATTTGCACAAACAAGTAACACTTGTTTGTCTTGCCAAGCAACTCTTCTCTGATCCTTCATATATATGTTAACTAAGTCGCAAACAGTGAAGTGTGTGCCACACACATGCACCAAAGCCGTGCCGTGGTGTGAAAAGGTCTGAGCATGCATGAGCCATGAGCCATGAATGATGTGGTGTGGGGCGGACTAAGTTTTGCCACTTATTAACCCGTTTGCGTGAGCCCACCTCAGTGTATATAGGCACTTGTCCCTCCTCATGGTGTACCTCTGGACTCATTTGTTTTCAGTATGTTCATCATTGTGTATGCGAGTAGCTGGATCACACAAGCACATTCAATGTAACAAATCTTTTGTTTAAGTTTCTAGATTAAATTGTACTCCCTCCATTCAAAATTATAACACATTTTGATTTTTCTAGTTATATTGTTTTTACTATGTGTCTTCGTATCTTGACTAAATTTGTCTAAATAAATATCTAGCAAGAACAAAAGGAGGTCGTCTTGAAGGAACTGGCCACACATGCACATGATGAGACAGAGGCCCAGCCCTGAGCCCCATGACTTATTAGAGAGGCTGAGACACAGTCAATGATGATGCAGGCAGCAGGGCCATCCTCACAGGAGTAGAGGGAGATTGCTGGCCTCGATGAAAAAGGGGCATTCAAACCAAGCGACCAAGATCCATGCCTCGCCATGGATGATCTCACTCATGACACAGATCCAGGCCGGCCTCCTCGTGGATCTCCAGTAGAAATGGAGGACCTAGATGTCCATCCTGGATCTTGCGAGAAAAGAAGTGGGGGTGGCTGGACCCATATAGCCTCACCGCACTCGCCCAGCTATCGGGATACTCGCGTGTCACTGCCGGGATCCTTCAAGAAACAAACACCCCGTTCGCTGATGCTGAAATTTGGCTTATGTTCATGCTTATGCTGAAATGTTGTGAAAGCAAAACACTGTTCCATGGCTGAAAATTAGTTCTGAATAAGCTCAAGCAAATAGGGGAAAAAGCTGAGAACCCACGACCTCGTGGCATCTCCAAGGCATTGATCTGCTGAAGGCTGGCCGTCCCCTTGCAGCCACCATGCATGCGAGTCCACGGACAACCTACCCCTGCACCCGCCCTTGCTGCCTATGGGTATATGGCCACTAGCGAGCAAAAATGCAACTGCACGTGACGCCCAGGCGTGGAGCTAGGCGAGATGGCCACACGATGTTGGGTGCACGTGCCGGCACATCGTGGCTTCATGGTACACGTGAAGCGCTGAATAAGCTCCAAACCTTTGCAAAGTTTTAATAAACTTAATTTTAGGAAATAATATTTATTTACATATAATTAGAGCAACACTCTGAACTGTAGAATTAAGGCCATAGCTTAAACTTAGTTTTGGTTCCCAATACTTCCTTTGGCCCTTCCTATGCACTATGCAGGTCGGTCAATAACTATGATTAAAAGCAAATAAAGATGACTTATGAACCGGGCTGCATTTGGCCCGATCCAGTAACACGCGCACGCCCCACACCGACTTTAGGTCTGAAAACCTATGTCTAGGTCGTGACCATAATCATCACTTGATAGCTATTCAAACCTGAACGACAATTGTCAGTCTTTGTCAATTTAATTTGTTATGCTCTTTGAATTAATCTAGGCTATTAGATGATTATAAAATCTTACAGTATATGCTAGCCGAATACTCCCTCTATCCCATAAATAAGCTTGTTTTGGACATGATTTACGATACCATGGAGTGATTAATTATGGTGTATTTTTCCCGTCTGCCCTTATTAAATAGGGTGTTGAGAGTATCTCCAATGCAACAAAAGCTTGTAGCTGGAGTGGTAAGGGCAGTACCAATGGATGAACCTATGCGCTCTTTCCAAGGGAACCATGTTAATAAAAATCATCTATAAAAACTATCTCACACAATGGAAGGTGTCTTCGAGTAATAAATATTAATCTTTTTTAATCTCTCTCCTTTATCTGTTGCTCCCTCCCGAACTCTCTCTCCTATCGTTCTCTCCCAACCGCAGCACACTTAAAATGTTTTTTTTTTCATTTTCCGTTTTCAGTCAAGTTTTTTTTTCAATGTTTTTAGTTTCAGTTTTCAGTCAAGTTTTTTTTAATGTTTTTTAGTTTCAGTTTTTAGTCATCCTCTTACGTTCGAATGCCTTCCAAAATCCCTGCATATTAGTTGCCTCACCTGCAATAGTTGTCACAAAAGAAAAGCATTCTCTTATTTTGGGCTGCTACTCTCTTAATAAATACCCTTGAGTTGGTAGCCGGTCATGTTTCTCGCCTCCTACATTGGATTGTATAATAATCTCTGCCCAGTTAGCAGTTTACGCACTACTATGTAACAATTTTTTTTAATTTCATAAAACAACCAATGTGCATACTATGTAACAACTTTAGTATATTTTTGCAATAGCAATTTTAGTATTACATGGTAGCAACTCCTTAATAAATCTCCTAGCACATATTTACACATAAATTGCAACTAGAATAAAATTCTTCGAAACATATAGAAGTGGGGTACGTCTAGTTTTGTTCGTCTCGCCACGTAAAACACACCGGTGCAGTCGGAATTGAAAACGGATAAACCGTTCAAGAGTTATAGCAATTTAAAAGCATGCACCTTACCTCAGGCCTTCGCCCGGTTCTTGGAGCATCTAGTTTTACGAGTCTTCGCATGATATCACTTGTTTCCTTTTGCTTTCCCTATGGACATTCCTGATTCCATGGCCACCGTACTCTTCTATATTTTCCTTTGTTGTTTTTGGTGCTTAGCCTCTCTCCGGCCGGTGTCTGGGTACACTGGGCTGCTACTGATTGAATGAGGAGGGGGTGAGGGCTCTGGTTTTATAGTGTCGAACCCCTGATTTACATTTAATTTGGTTGTTGATGTGAATGAATACTGCTGTCCAGGCCCCATGTTGTAATTATGTTGCCAGATGTTGTTTACTTCGTAGTATCTTTAGCATTTATGGTTTGTACTTTGTTCATTACTTTTGTAATACTAAACCCCTGATGCCTGATGTGCACAGGTCTTCGTCACGTATTTTTCTGATGCCTGTAGCCAAGGCAGGTCTTTGTCAGGTTTTTAGCGTTTTGGCTTTTATTCTACACCTTGATGCCTGAACATGGACATGTCTTCGTCAGGTGCTTTCCCGATGCCTGCGTCAGGTCTTTGTCGGGTTTTTGGCATTTTGCCAACATGGTGGAGGTCGCTCTGTGCATTTCAACCTTCGCTGTTCGCGACGGAGGGTCCTCTTTTTCGAGATCAACTTGTCGAATATTGTGGCTCTGTTGCTAGCCACTTTCGACCTTTGCTTCTCATGGTTTCTGAGGGGATTTCGTCTTTATATTTCAGAGGATTTTTACATGGGTCTTGCCTCGTTAAAAACCTCACCTCCACTAGGAGTTCCCTTATGCGAGGAAAAGAGTACAGACCCTTTTTCTAAAAATTGTAAAGAAGAGAAATCTAGAAAAGGGTAACTGGGTGCTTTTCGCTTATATTCCTGCGAAGGCAACCCTAACATTCAGATGTAGAACCTCCTTAGTTTATCAATATTCCAAGTATGGGGACTCGCCAGTCCCGACAACTGTGAGGTTAGACCTCCGCTGGGTGGTGATGGCCCTGGATAGAAAACAACGAGGCTCGGTTACATTCAATGGAGTTCAACCACCTTTACACAGGGTCGCTCCCCCCTATTTATAGCTCACTGTACATAAAGAGGTTCTATTACAATCTTACTCTCCAACAACTCAGGCATATTCTTAGGATATTCTTGTACACAGGTAAGCCTCCGGGGCATCCCAGGTCTTCTCCTTCGCCAACCGCCTACTTGCATGGGCCTTAGCCCGCGCCCGTTTGAGGCCCATTAATTCCCTTGGGCCTCCGCCCTCTGGGTGGTGAAAGGCCATCTGCGTCGTCCTCGCTCCATGCCCACCGGCCTCTGCCTTGGATGGCCTCCACGCGCGCTCGCCTTCGCCATTGCTCCTGGGCCTCCGCTCGTCCCAATGTCATCGGCGGAGGCTCCCTACACAAATCTTGCAATCTCACGTTACATGCAGTACTCAAAGTTAACTCTTTCTTGGATGGGGTGGGGATTAGCCTTCGCAGTCCACATATCTATGTCCCAACACATGTACTGACTGTTGTCCCTTTTCTCATAGGAAAATTTGTATTTCAGGCTCCATCTCTGAAAAATGAGGAATCCAAGATTCAAAATTTGTAGAAAAATACAAGGTATTATGGTTTCTCAAATCCCTCTCTCCTCAGTCTTTTTTGGCAGTAAATACTTAAATTTCTTTTAAACTTGCCTATACCAAAACAAAAATTAGTGCCAACAATTGAAAGTGAAGAGCAGAAACCAAAAGCAAAATATACCTATATTATCAACTTGTGAAGCCATGTCCCGTTTCCTCTTACAAGAGTTGCCTTTATCATCCATTCCAGTATTTGTGATTTCAGATGATGCAATCAATTTGGATGCATCAGCCTCGGCCTTTACACGAGCCCGACAACTACATGATACTCATGATTTTTGGCCCGAGGTTCCTCCTTCTGAGCTGTGATTTGAGATGATGCAATCAATTTGGATGCATCAGCCTTGGCCTTCGGACGAGCCCAATGACTACGTTGATACTCACGTTTTTTTCCCCAAACTTCCTCCTCCTCATCGCTAGGCAATGCAGCATACCTATCTCTTTGATTCTCACATTTTTTGGCCGGAGCTTCCTCCTCATTGTTAGGCATACCTACACAAACTTTGTCTGTACTTATTTAACAGATTTGGCACTCCCCAATGCTTCAGCGCTATTACTGCTTTATGTTCCTATTATGTCTACACACATAAGGAAACTATAGAGCACATAAATCATTATAATAAATGAAGAAATTTCGGTTAGAGTAACATTTGCAAACATATTTTTCACAGGCAGAAGGTTAAACTTATGAATGTAACAAAATTATTTTCACGTTATTTGGATCTATAATTATTTTCCTCCGATTTTCACAAGTTTAGCTTTTACTGTTCATCTTTTGGCCGTAACAGCAAACCCACAGAGAGAATGAAGGAGAAAACCTGGCGGCGAGCACGCACCGGTGTGCTGCGAACGTCCGGCCACCAACATCGAAGACCACATCGACTTCACCTAGACCACTGACACATCGTGATTAGATTGGCAACAAATTTACCCCAGCACATCACTTCAGTCTTCAACTCAGGAGTACGGATTACAGTCAACTAATTCAGCGAAAGACAAATCGCAATTGCGATGTAGAAGCCCACAGAGCATAAGCTCCAATCAACAATTTTTCCACGCAAATCTACGCTCTCAGGAACCACCACCGCGTGCTCCAGAGCATAAACGAATCCACCCAACAGCATCCATGCAAGTCATTATTCGGAACATCACTGCCCAAATAGTTCCTAAACGCAGAACTAAGGCATTCGGAAGCAGCCGGAGAAAAACAAAATGGGGGTGGCAGATCGGATCAAACAGGAATAGGGAATGGTATGGCGTGCATGTACTAGCTCGGTGTTGGTGTGACTGTTGGTGTGACCTTGAAGATGAATCGGGTTGGATCTGAGGTTGGAGTCAGAGAAGAAGAACATGGAGACGTCGTCCTCGTAGCCGACCGCTTCTTGTTCTTGGAACTCGGCAAGACGGCGATGAGTCCTGTTCTGCACGTTTGCTCTGGCTGCTGCTACTTCTTAGACGGTGGTGCAGAATGATGGGTCGAACCACTCGGATAGAGACGATGACGGCGGCGGCAGCGGTGCAGATCGAGCTAGAGACGGTGGCGGTTCGCCACCACACCGACGAGAGGCATGGATGGATCGAACCACTCAGACCCAGGTTTGAGGTATTCTGGTCAACCCAATAGGATCGTTTCTTTGGGCCGGTTAGCCGAACCACACCATCCCCCATCTTTAGTTTACATAGTAGAACGTAGATGTCCACAACAAACACGCACACTCAGCCCAACACATGTACGCAAACTCTACACCTATGAGCACTTGCAAAGGACTGAGTCGGCAGATGTTGAGATTCATGAAGTCACCACATGTGTCTCGCTGTCGACGGGGACATCGCCTACCACTGAAAGCATAGCACCGTTAAATCTTGGAATAAATTAAGGAAAATACGAGCACCCTGCCAAGTCGAGAACTTGAACCCGGGTGGGCAGGTTCCATCATAAGAACCCAACCAGCTGATCTATGATCAGTTCGCCCATCTTTTTTAGTTTTATAAATATTCTTGTTGCTATGAACGCAGACATGAAAGGCACGCTAATTGGAACTAAAGCGGAGAAGATATGAGCTAATTTTTGTCTAGTGGCATTGCTATAAATAAATGAAACTTTTTTACGCGAAATAAAATAAATCAGAAATCTGACTTTAAAGCTTTTGGACGGCAGGTTCAAAATCAAGAAAAGGTAATTTGTTTCAAACGAAATATGACTGGTTTTGAATTATTTTGAATACAAGTGGATGGCGGGTTGATGTGAAGAAAAGAGACATTCTCTTTATAAAAAGTGCCTTGGTTGACCGGTGTGGACTTTGGCCAAAGTAGATCCGAGCAACAGATGTTTGTTTGGACGCCAGAGAACGGGGGGGGGGGGGGGGGGGGGGGGGGGGGGGGGAGTAAAAAGATGGCATAGGGAGGTGTCCTACCGCTTGAAGCCTCATTCTTTCGGCATGGATTGAGGGTAGGAAAGCTGGAATAATTCCAGGGAACTATTCCCGAGTAAACGAATGAGCCCTGAAGAAGCTCGGCAACAAGCCCCCGACGGCACCGAGGTGTCTAAACCAAACACAAGCATCGATCATAAAATATGTGCAGCGGCATGAATGCATCAACAAGTGTCGAAACCTGATATTTGATTTTAATATTATAAATTATTATTGTTTTCTATATTTTCATGCACACCAAAGAGCATAATTAAATCAAATTAAACCTATTTTCAGAAGTTTCAGAATTTAGGATGTTATTACACTTAGCGATCTACGAAAGAAATTGCCAATCTTTGTCTTAATTTTATGCTCTTTGAATTAATCTAAGCTACTAGATGATTATAAAATCTAATAGTGTTGGCGGAATCTTGGCTAACTATGGGAGAGGCACATGAGCGGCTTGGACCCACTTGTCATTTGATGGGATGGCGTACAAAAGAATCATTATTCTTTTTAATATTAGATACAGATACAAAAATCAAGATAGAGATATAAAGATGAAGGTAAAGATATACATAGACATGATAATACAGAAAGAGATATCGGAGGGAGTCATACATGTCATGGATTCTTGTATCCAATTGTCTTTTACTGGTCCAAATTCCAAACCAATATATACTCCCCCGTCCTAGAATAGAGTTAGTGTTAGACTTTTTCAGATAGATTAAGGTCGCTCCGTCCTGTAATATATATAGCTAACTTTAGAAATTTTTTTAGATTGATTAATAAGGAGGGCGATTAAAATCTAAGTTGGCCCATAGTACCTTGGTCAAACTACAAGTGTACATGAGACAACCAGCTGAGCAACACTCGTTGCCATATTTGTTTGCTGCCGACAATCGGAAAAGAAAACCAAAATATATTTGTTTGCCTGTTATATTTGTGTTTGCATGTGAGGGGACATTTTTGTACAGCAATGTGCATTTTTGAGAGATGGCCCATCGAAAACATCAGAACATAAAAAAGACTATATTTTGAGACAAAATTATCTAAATAAACGATATAAATTGCTACCGCCTCCATTCCAAATTATAAGACGTTTTGGTTTTTCTATTTACATTGTTTTTGCTATGTAGCTAGACATTGTGTATATGTAAGTGCGTAGCAAAAACTATGTATCTAGAAAAGCTAAAATGTCTTATAATTTGGAATGGAGGGAGTATATTTTGGGCTGGAGTATATTTTTTGAACCTTGGCACATGGTCTACTTTAGAATGGAGGGAGTATATTTTTGGCTAGAGTATATTTTTTTGAAACCTGGCACATAGTATTACATTGAACTGATGGCCAATAATTTATTTTTTTCTTTAAATAACATTGGAAGTCTCAAGACTTTGTGATAGACAGCCATTAGATGATAGATAGATAGATAGATAGACCGATAGATAGATAGATAGATAGATAGATAGGTAGGTAGATAGATAGGTACATAGAAAGGTAGATAGGTAGATAGATAGGTAGCTACAAAGGTAGATAGGTAGACAGAGATAGATAGATAGACGGCTAGATAGATAGATAGATAGATAGATAGATAGGCAGACAGAGAGACAGATAGATAGACAGACAATAGATAGACAGATAGATGGACAGACAATGGACATACAAATAGATTGATTGATTTTTACTATGAAGTGTATATATATTGTTCATACGACCCATTGGTTGATACGAGACACACTGCACTCAAACAATCATATTGTTGGCATTAGCTCTTACCTAAAACCAATGGCGAAGTGCGAGAGGCACGTGAGCATCCAAGGACTTTGGCTGCTTTCCATGGTTCTTCTGGCATCCTCAGTTGTTTGTGCAGGCACAATAAATGGTAATCCATGAATTATACCCTTTGTCTTTCCACGCAAATACATATACATATAGTGTTCATATATTCTGACAAAATTGCATGTAAGTCGATTGACCTTTATTAGGGCAAACTAAAGAGGACATCAACACTAGGAGTGTGACGATGGCCACGACGAGGTCAGCAAGCTACATAATTGGTAGTGGTGGAGATCGTATGAGAGGTTTATGTACTTTGAGATCTGATGGATGGTGGTGGTGCGGAAGGCTCCGCTTTAAGACAAAGAAGGAATGTGAAGAGGATTGCAAGTTGCACTTTGTTGGAAAGGACTAATAAGTGGTCTGTTATCTAATCATGCATGTACCAATGGATAAACTACTTCCTCCATCCCAAATTATAAGATGTTTGATTTTTTTTACCCCAAATTTAACCACTCATCTTATTCAAAATTTTTATGCAAACATAGATAAATTTAAGTCATTTTTGAAGAACTTTTATTAATAAAGCAAGCCACGACAAAAGAAGTGATATTTTGCACAAAATTTTGAATAAGACGAGTGGTCAAACTTGGTGTCAAAAAAGTCAAACGTCTTATAATTTGGGATGAAGTAAGTATAAACTAATTTACTATTAAGTGTTTGCTGTTTCAAAAAGTGTCATTAGCATTACAAAACGCTCATATTGCACTACCAAAATAAAAATTCTGGGAGAAAGGGCTCACCCCAATTAACAGAGGCCAGCGTAAAAGGGCGCTGCATCAGTTAATGGAGGGCTCGCTTTAGGAGGAACGACCATCTATGTTAACCTTTAACCACTATAAGAGATGTGGTATTTTATGGTGAATATGGCATGAGAACGGGTCAAAATGTCACTAAGGGCATGTTTGGATGGAACCCAGGGGCCATTGCCTAGGAAAAACGACTGCCTAGATTTTGCATGTTAACTGAATATGTTTTGCCTGCTCAGGCTACGTCGATCACATATATGTTGTTTGGTTTGAAGTATATGCGTGGCAACTTTGATCTTCATTAACTGTGAAGGAATCTCAGCAGTCAACGTTCCTGTGAGCCAGACGACTATTTATGTTTTCCTGGAATGCCTGGACTTTGCAAGAAACCAAGACTGCAAGCAAACGTGGTACATGCAGCATCCATGCTAGGCAATCTGTGTCCAAGATGGATTGAGAAAGGACGCATTGAGAAAACAATCCCCCCCGTGTCGTCTCCCTGAGGCGACTAGGGGGCGACACCCACCGCCACCGCACTCGGCCCCCCACCAGCGAGCTCCCTCGGCCACCGCCGCTGCTCGCTGATGAGTGGTGGCGGCGGCCTACGGTGCTGCTCAACAAGGCAGCCTCTGCACCCTTGCATATCCTCCCTTCCCCACTCTCTCCCATATTCCCCAGACCGCCCTTCTTCCATGACAGACGAGGGGACCGACGTGGTGGCGTACCCGTGCCCTACGAGGCCAGATCCGGTGCCTACATCCATAGATCTGCTCCTTTCAAGGCGGGCCATGCTGCTAGCAACGGTGGTGACAGCAATGGCGTGGCGGAGCTTGGAAGGTCAGCGGCGAGCACGAAGCTCAGGATCCAAGTTCTCTGGGCTCGGATCCAGCGGCGACATGGTGCACTCGGCTGGACGCGTGGAGTGCGGCGCCGAGCTCTTGGCGGCGAGCATGGAGTTCGAGCTGCACGGAACTTCGAAGGCCGACGGGATCTGGTGCCCCCTGCCCCGGATCTGGTGCGTGGGGGCCGAGCAGGCGCGGTGGCCGGTGGCCATACTGGCGGCCAGCAGGCAGCCAGTGGGCCCACTGGGGCACGTATCCGGTGGCCTCTGCCCCGGATCTAGCGCGTGGCTGCCGGTGCATGGTGCGACAGCGACTGGGCGAACGGAGGCCCCCGAGGGCACCCGCCTATGCAGTGCCAGGGTAGCTAACTCTGGTTCCCTGTCCCTGCACGCATAGTAACGCTGGTGCGGCGCACGGAGGGTGGTCCCGCACATGGCTAGCACTGTTTGTGGGCGAGCGGGCGGTTCGATCCGTGGCTCCAAGGCGCGCTGCTCCACCATGGCGTGTTCCCAGCGATGGAGGCCAGGCTCGGGGACCCCCGTGGGTGACGCATACGCGGCCGTGGGGCTAGTGCTGGTGCGCTTCAACAAGGACGTGTTCATCGGGCCCGTTCTCATGGTCCCCACCGTCGGCACAATGGTGGCATCCGTGTCCTCGTCGGGCTCTAGCAGCACCGCTGCATGCGCTCAACGGCCTGGTGGATGCCATGCAGAGACCGCTGATGGACGAGCTCTATGCGCTGTGCGCGCTCATGCTCGGATCCACGCTCCACGCCGGGTACTACGGCCACAAGGAGGTGGTGGATGCGCCCCTCGCCGAGGGCCTCGTCAATCACCTCCTCTGCCTAAGATGATGGGCTATAGTTCACAGGTTTGGGGAGCTTAGGCGAAAGCCATGCACGACCCTGTCTGTGCGACTGACGGCGATGCCCTCCAGCGCCGTATACCTCCTTGGAGGCGTCAATGTGTAGGGTGCCTAACCCCCCATGACTATAGTACTGTCCCTCTCCTCCTGGTGAAAACCTAGCTCTAGTTATCTAGAGCCGGTGGTGATGGCGTCAACGACGTCGTGTCCCTCTTTAGGGCGCCACTATGGAGGGGTAGATTCTAGCTCCCGCTATCGTGATGGCCAATCCGCGCTTGCAGCATCTGCTAAGCAGGTTATAGGACGCAAGCTCTTATGGGCTTAGTGCTCTATTCATCGATGGTGGCATCCGTGGACGTCACTCTCCTTCTTGAAGGCATCAATGCAAGCATACCCCCTTCTGAGCATGCCCCAACACGCCCTTGTGCTCTCCTCAGTTGGTCTCCTCTCCATCTTGTTGTTGGTATGGCTACCCTCCTACTCCTTGGCATCTACAAACACTACTTGCTGTCTGGTGCTCGCCACCAGTAGCTTGCTCTGTCGTTCTCTACATCACTTGAGTGCTTCGCCCCATCAAATGCTGGGTGGCGGGGGCCTTGATCTCCTCTCTAGATCTCCTCGTTCTCCTCATGGCGACCCTCCCCCTTTGAGGCTTACTTCCCCCCAAATGGCATTGGCGGGTGTTGGTTGGAGCTCAGATGCGCTCTTAGGCGATGCTACTTACGGTTGTCGCCTATTGGCTCTGACTCAATGCCTTGCAACTTTCTAGATGTCGTCTGTCGGATCCCACTCAATACCTTATAGCTACATGTGATGTAGAGTGTAAGGGACCATGATGCCTAAGAGGGGGGGTTGAATTAGGCAACTTAAAACTCTAACTCTAAACTATGGCCTTTTTTCTAACCTTAGCAAAACCTATGCAAAAGATAAACTATCTAAATGTACAACTATGGTTTTGCTAGTGTGTTGCTATATCTACCACAAAAGGAGTTATGCAAACAATGTAAATGCAGAAGTTAAAGAGTAAGGTAGAGATATGCAAACTCCTGTCAACAACTCTGGTATTTTTACCGAGGTATCGAGAAGCGCTCAAGCTTCCCCCTAGTCCTCGTTGGAGCCCCTCGCAAGGAATCCATCGGAAGGGCCAAGCTCCCGGTTGGGTAACTCCATTGATAGCCCCGGGCTTTCCCCACACACAAGTGGGTCTCCGGTGTGCCTTCCGGCAAGCCTCTTCCGAACCGCTCCCCACCATCTTCATTATCAAGCTTCCGGCCGAACCGCCGCGGGCCTTGTCCCCTTCGATACATGGTGGCGGCCACACCACAAACACGGTTGGTGTGATCTCACAAGACTACAAGCCCTCCGATGTACAACAATGGTGTGTGCAAGCACCGAGTGGTAAGAGGTGTGCAAACGTCACTAAACACTAGGCCTAAACCTAGAGCAAGCACATAAGCTGTGGTCTAATCAACCTAAGCACTTCGCAACGCACCTACGCTAATCACCTAATGAATCACTAAGCACTATGCAAGTGGAGATCACTAACATGGTGTATCAACACCCTTGGTATGTTTCCTCAGCTCTCCACACATCAAATGCCCGGTTGGGGGGGTCTATTTATAAGTCCCATGGAGTAAGTAGCCATTGGGGATGAAACCCAGCTTTCTGCTACTGATCGGACGCTGCTGTCGTACTGACCGGATGCATCCGGTCGTCCTGACCGTTGAGCACGTGCGTAGAGGTCGGACGCACTGCCAAGTCCGATCATCATTGACCAGACATGTTCGGTCACAATTGCGCCGCTCTGGAACCTCTCTAGATATGACCGGACGCTGCACTTTCTGCGTCCGATCATCTAGTGTCGTTGCGTCCGGTCCTCACTAAGTTGTTGTCGCGATGATGAACAGTGAAGTTCATGCGTCTGGTCACTGCTGCTGATGCCTGCTATTACCGAGCAACTGATCGGACGCGTCCGGTCCCCATAGGTCCACGTCCAGTCACCTCTATGGAGCTCGTTTCTTCATGATCTTGCATCTGGCTTGGTTCCTATCTTCGTGCTTGGACTTTGCTTGATATCTTGGATCCTCTCTTGTGCTTCTAGGGTCTTGCTTAAGGTTTTGATCATCGTATCATCATGTCACCTTCGTCCAAGTCACGTTTGCACCCTATTGAACTACAAAACAATTACTTGCAAATTTATTAGTCCAATTTGGTTGTGTTGGTCATCAAACACCAAAATCGAAAGTAAATGGGCTTAGTGTCCATTTTTCTTACAATCTTCCCCTTTTTGGTGATTGATGATAACACGACCAAAGCAAGCAAATAATAAAATTTTTGTAATTTAAAAACTATTTACTTGCTAGGATGCAATGCAAAGGGCAAGGTTATATGATGCTAAAAGAGACCATATGTAAACATCTTTGGAAACTTATCTTGCCCTTGCAAATGTCCCCATGTGGTATTATGGATTTAAGCCTCCCCCTAACTCCATAATCCACTATCCTCCCTTTCTCAGACCATTACCACTTGTAAATTATTATGATTGGGCTTGCTTTTAGTCCTACAAATTCTCCCCCTTTGGAATCAAACACCAAAAAGGAAGACATTAGTAGCACAAGGGAGGGTCAAACTTTGTGATCCTTTGTATGTGGAGTGGAATAGGTCACCAAATTTGACTCTCACATTACATAGACTAAGCTCCCCCTAAATATATGCATACATATGATGAAGAATGTAGTTTATGCATAATTGGCAAATTAATGCTCAAGAGAGTTTAATCTATATAATGCATGGAGAAAGCATATAAATACCAAAGTGAAATCAACATGATGATATTGGTTTAGCAATACGACATGTGGAAACCAATTTGATTTATACCACTTGCAATAGGTGGTGGATATTTGAAGTATGATGCTTAACTCCGGAGACTCCATTTTCCTTGCAATGACACTACTACACACATGATAAGCTTGAAAATGTGTTAGTCTCAAAGCATCCAACCAGTAGAGTAACATCCCCCTAAATTTGTGCACACAAGTATGGAATACTTGTAGGAGACATGCACATTGATTTTATAATAAAAAATACCACTTGAAAGATGACATCACATGAATGTGAGAATCATTTTCGAAAGTGATATTCGGGAGAAATTATCTATAATTTGGACTTTGGCACATATCGGATGAACAATTGTAAAACAAGCTATGTGCCATGCTCCTAAACAATTTACACCATATAGGTTTGCTCCAAGGGTTAAGAGTGAAACTGAGCAAGCCTACCATAAGATATACCTAGTGCATGCAAGACAAAAGATTAAACATGCAAATGCAAACCTATGAATGAAAAGGAACTAGATGCTAATTGAAATTGGAAGAAATTAAATTTAGTTACATAACATGGTAAGGGGAATTTGGGTCCATAGTATTCACTCACCCACTTGGCAATTACCTTGTCCATAATGATACACCCCATGAAATGCACCCACACTTTGCCAAGTCTCCAAACTCCCTGAAGTCCATCGGACTTCTCACTTCCCTTTTGGGATCCAAACCTTCTTGGTGCTCTTCATGTTGGAAATGATCTCCTTTGGCACCCAAATGCGTTTGGCCCCATTGTTGCTTGCTTGTTCACCTTGATGGCCACCACCTTATCATTTTTCTTCTTCAAGAGATAAGGTGTGGAGGCCTTTTTGTCCACCTTGTTGGTGTAGGTGTTGGAGAGCTTGCTTGTTTCCTTTTTGTTTTTCTCTTTCTTCTTAGCTCCTCCCCCATTCTTCACCTTGCACTCATAGGACTTGTGTCCTTCCTTGTGGCACACATAGCAAACCATGGTTTGTCCTTCATCAAGCTTCTTCACTCCCTTAATGTTGTTATCTTGATGATGTTGGGCTTGCTCCATTTTGCCTTTTACTTGAGTCAAGTCCTTGGTAAGGCGAGCCACTTTTTGCTTGAGTTGCTCATTCTCCATTGTGACCTCTTGTGTGCATGTATCTACAACAACTTTCTCAACACAAACTTGGTTGCACAAGGGTGAGTCTAAACATAAATCATTGCAAGAAGTAGAACCATCCTTTTTAGGTATGTCAAAGATATAACTTTTCTTTTTAGGTGCCTTGGTGAGGGTTGTACCGACAGCTTCAAGATTAGCAACTTTATTAGTTAGCTCATCATAATGTTTGCACATGGTTTCCATTTTAGCAAGCAAACTTTTATAAGCATCTTGTGAGCTAGCTAACTTTTCTTTTAATTTTTCATTTTTCTTTACAAGTGGCTCATCATTGATTGTGCATGTATTTGTTGTTGCACTAGCCTCAAGTTGCTCAATTTTAGTAGATAGTTCAATATTGAGATGAGCAAATGTCTCATATTGTTCAAGCAAGGTTTTATATGCTTCTTATGAACTATCTAGCTTTTCTTGCAATATTTTTAGCTTCTTTTGTTGGCTAGTGCAAGCCTTAACATATTTATGATTTTCTTGCACAAGTTCATTAAGAGAAGGCATTTCATCATCACTATCACACTCACTAGAGGATGAGCTTTCGTTATCTCATGCCATAAGGCACACACGAGAAGAGCTTGATGATGAGTGCTTGTGGCCTCGCCTCTTGTGATGGTCTTCTTCTTCACTTTAAGAATCATCCCATGACCTTATTGATGTGAGGGCTTTGTCCTTGCACGCCTTCTTCTTTGTCTTGGGTGTGGGCTTGTTTGGACAAACTTCCACAAAGTGCCCCAACTCATCGCATCCATAGCATCCTTTCTTTCTTTGCTCATTTCTTTGATTGGTGAAGATGAAATCTTGAATTTGGATGGGCACACCCTTGACATTGAGCTTTTGGATCATCTTCTCCACCTTATTGATAAGTTTGATTGATTCTTCATCAAGGTCAGAGGTGGAGGAGGAAGATTGATCATCATCACTTGAATCATCATCATCATCATCATCATCTTCTTCTTCTTCTTCTTCTTCTTCTTCTTCTTCTTCTTCTTCTTCTTCTTCTTCTTCTTCTTCTTCTTCTTCTTCTTCTTCTTCTTCTTCTTCTTCTGCTTCTTCTTCTTCTTCTTCTTCTTCTCTTCCTTCTTCTTCTTCTTCTTCTTCTTCTTCTTCTTCTTCTTCTTCTTCTTCTTCTTCTTCTTCTTCTTCTTCTTCTTCTTCTTCTTCTTCTTCTTCTTCTTCTTCTTCTTCTTCTTCTTCTTCTTCTTCTTCTTCTTCTTCTTCTTCACTTGAGGAGCTTGAGCTTGAGCTTGTCTCAACTTGCTTGCCCTTCATCTTCTTTTTCTCACTACATGTGAGAGCTTTGCCTTTGCTTGATGATGAGGCTTGTTATTGACCCATCTTCCGTGATATTTCAAATGCCACTATCTTGCTAATGACTATGGTCGGGGTCATGGTGCTCAAGTCCTCCATGTTGTGAAGGATGGTGATGATGCTTGCATATTTCTTTTGTGGTAGCACAGAGATGATCTTTCTCACGATGTCCGCATCATCTAGCTTTGTTAATTCTATTGAATGGAGCTCATTGATAATTAGATTCAAACGAGAATACATATCATGAACAAGCTCATCATCATTCGTTTTAAAGAAATTATAATTTTGTTTACCTAGACAATATTTTTGCTCATGGACATTAGTTGTGCCGTCATGGAGCTCTTGGAGTTTTAACCAAATTTTATGTGCCGTATTTAAAGTGAACACTTGGTTAAACACATCCATGCTAAAAGATTCAAACAAGCAATTTTTAGCTCTAGCATTGAAATAAATTTCTTTTTCTTCACTCTTTGTGGGTTTATCGGGATTCTTAATGGGTTTCATCCCATCACGAGAAACTCTCCAAACACCCAAATCTACCGCCTCAAGGTGACAAGCCATTCTAGTTTTATAGTAGGAGAAGTTTGTGCTGTCAAAGTGCGAAGGCCTAGAGGTATTCATCCCAACCACTCTAAATAGCGTCGGCTCAATGGCAGTGAAGCCAAAGGTCCAAATTGAGCCAACTAGCTTTGATACCACTTGTAAGGGACCGTAACGCCTAAGGGGGGGGGGTGAATTAGGCAACTTAAAACTCTAACTCTAAACTATGGCCTCTTTTTCTAACCTTAGCAAAACCTATGCAAAAGATAAACTATCTAAATGTGCAACTATGGTTTTGCTGGTGTGTTGCTATCTCTACCGCAAATGGAGTTATGCAAACAATATAAATGCAGAAACTAAAGAGTAAGGTAGAGATATGCAAACTCCCATCGACGACTCTGGTATTTTTACTGAGGTATCGAGAAGCACGCAAGCTTCCCCCTAGTCCTCGTTGGAGCCCCTCGCAAGGAATCCCTCGCAAGGGCCAAGCTTCCGGTCGGGTAACTCCATGGATAGCCCCGAGCCTTCCCCACGTGCAAGTGGGTCTCCGGTGTGCCTTCCAGCGAGCCTCTCCCGAACCGCTCCCCACCGTCTTCACTATCAAGCTTTTGGCCGAACCGCCACGGGCCTTGTTCCCTTCGGTATACGGTAGAGGCCACACCACAAACGCGGTTGGTGTGATCTCGCAAGACTACAAGCTCCTCCGATGTACAACAATGGTGCGTGCAAGCACCGAGTAGTAAGAGGTGTGCAAACCTCACTAAACACGAGGCCTAAACCTAGAGCAAGCGCATAAGTAGTGGTCTAATCAACCTAAGCACTTCGCAAAGTGCCTACGCAAATCACCTAATGAATCACTAAGCACTATGCAAGTGGAGATCACTAAAATGGTGTATCAACACCTATGATATATTTCCTCAGCTCTCCACACATCAAATGGCTGGTTGGAGGGTCTATTTATAAGTCCCATGGAGAAAGTAGCCATTGGGGACGAAACAAAACTTTCTGCTACTGATTGGACGCTGCTGTCGTCCTGACCGGACACGCCTGATTGTCCAGACCGTTGAGCGCGCGCATAGAGATCGAACCCACCGCCGAGTCCAGTCATCATTGACCAGACATGTCCGGTGGCAATTGCGCCACTCTAGAACCTCTCTGGACATGATCGGATGCTGCACTTTGTGCGTCCGATCATCCAGTGCCGCTGCATCTGATCCTCACTTAGTTGTTGCCGCGATAATGAACAGTGAAGTCCATGCGTCCGGTCACTGCTGCTGACGCCTACTGTTGCCGACCAACTATCGGACATGTCTAGTCTCATAGGGCCGCGTCCGGTCACCTCTGTGGAGCTCGTTTCTTCGCGATCTTGCGTCCGGCTTGGTTCCTATCTTCGTGCTTGGACCTTGCTTGATATCTTGGATCCTCTCTTGTGCTTTTAGGGTCTTGCTTAAGGTGTTGGTCATCGGATCATCATGTCACCTTCGTCCAAGTCATGTTTTTACCCTATTGAACTACAAAACAATTACTTGTAAATTCATTAGTCCAATTTGGTTGTGTTGGTCATCAGACACCAAAATCCAAAGTAAATGGGATTAGGGTCCATTTTCCTTACATAGAGCTCTTAGGAGTATGTCTTTGGTAGTGGCATCGGTTAGGAAGTTGTGCTTGCAGTCGCTTCGTCCAGTAGGCGGACTTGGTAGCTGAATCATGTTGTCTTTGTGGTTGTTCTGTTAAGTGTTGTATTCTCTCTCTCCTTAGTCCTTATAATATACCTCTCAGAACTTTGTGTTGGGATTGATGCTATGCCCTTCCACCTAGTCCGGCATCTGTGGAATGAAATTTAGGTGGGGAGGCCTTTCTCCCCCCGGTGTTAACCTAAAAAAAATTTGTGTCCAAGATAGTATCCAAACAGCCCCTAAATCATCTGGTTTATGACGTTGGTTGGTAGACATTTGGCTTAGTGACAAAAAAGATGCATGCCACAAAAAACATCATAATTCAAGTCCAGTTCATGACATTCTTTGCTATGTCATATTGACTAATTTGTTAATGTTACAAATTTAGGAGACACTCGTCACAACTTATTTTGTTCATTTCTAAACATTATTGTACATGCTAGCATATGGGCCTAGCTTTTAGGATGGGTCCCACTGCCACCTAGTCTACTCAATCCCATATGTCATACAATTTTCCATAATTTCCTATACGCGTTTCATATGTTACAAAAGAAGTAGGTTTCATATGTTACATATTTTTTGTCTTAATTTTCTTTAACTGTTAAGCAGAAAAAAATAAAAAAGCATGCTTGATTGTTGACGCATAACTTATCAGTAGGTTGTATTTTTCAAACCATTTATCTATAACTCTTATAAAGCTAATCCCCACTACAAGTTCTATCTCAACATGCAAGCCCGCCACATCATCTTCCAGTAACTATCCACATCATCTCCCACTAATAGCTACGTGCCTAAGCCATCCCAATAACTTCTAACCTCTTAATGCAACCATTTTTTTTATAAGAATGGATGTAACAACATGTAGATGATTTAACTCATATGTACAACAATTTTATTTCTAAGAGACCTGCAACAACGCACAGGGTAACTTCTAGTTACTAGGAATGTTCTCTTTCTTTTTTGACCGAAAATGCAGATCGGCGTATAATACCGGTCAGAGGTTTTGCCACCGGTAATGCAGATAAGCGTATCACATACAAAGGGTAGCACATGGGACATAGATTTCTACTGGTTCAGGTACGAGGTACCTTACGCCCATTTGAGAGTAGATCCTTTTTATCTCGTATGCTCGAGTTTACTGGGGTGCTGATGGCTAGTTGCCTATGTAATGTAGCCTAGAATTAAGTAGATACCGATTGGGGGATCCCTACCCTGCCTTATATAGTCAGGGGGATACGGTTACAAAGGCTCACAATTAGTTTATAGATATGTTTCCTAGTTGGTTACAAGAAAATCTAAGCATAAGATCTGTTATATTTTGAGAATTACACAGTACAACGTAGGCACTCACAACACGTATACGAACTCACCCCTATCAACACACATACGCAAAGCCTACCCCTATGAGCACTTCCGAAGGACTGAGCCATAAAATCTCAAAATTCATGAAGTCACCACAGATGCCTCACTGTCAAGCCAACATATCTCAAAATTCACGAACACTAGTAGAGAAACGACTTTTGATCCACTTCGAAATTTGGCTTTAGTCCCGGTATTTTTTGCTCCCGGGACTAGAGAGACCTTTAGTCCCGGTTGGTAGCTCAAACCGGGAATAAAGGTCCCTGCCCAACGGCTACTGTGGCAGGCTTTTGCTGTAGGTTAGTCCCGTTTGGAGCTACCAACCGGGACTAAAGGTTAACTTTTACTCCCGGTTGGTCCCTCCAACCGGGAGGAAAAGTCTACTCCCGGCTGGAGGCTCCGTCCGGGACTAGAAAGGGACTTTTAGTCCCAGTTGGTGTCTCCAACCGGGACTAAAGGTCCCCTCCTATATACCCCTTCTTCCTCCCCAAGCCCGAGCCACTTCGACCTCAGTGTTCTTGCTTCATCGTCGACCTCTCTTATTCCTCATCGTCGGTAATCACAAGATTTCGTCGATTCCTCCATCGATTCTTTGGTTCTAAAGGTTACCAACTTTATACTCTCATGTGTTCATCAGTAGCATATCTCATTTTGTGGACTAGATATATGTGGTTTTTTATGGTGGATTTTTTTATTTGTAAGCCATTTAAGCTCAAAATCACTTTAAAGTTTGCATATTTGGATGATGGAAGGTTAAAGTAGTTATTCAAAACTAGTATTCAGCTTTCATTTCTAGCATGCATAGCACACTTCATGGTTTAGAGATATAGAGAATTTTAGAGTTTTTTTTTAATTTTATTTGTTTATAAAATGAGAAATTTATATTATATTAAAAATGAGTATAGAGTGTAGATGGCAACTGTCGATACAGGACCCACCGGATACCCCATAATGCAGGGAGAAGATCTAGTCTAACTAGGATTTCTTTCCCTGTAAACTTAGTAGTAGTAGTATTCTGTAATCCTACTAGGAATCTTATTGTAAACCGACTAGGACTCTGGCCTCCTGACTATATAAAGGAGGGCGGAGTTCCTAGAGAAAAGGAGACACACAACACAACACAACACTTTACAATCAATCCAACGCAAAGGCTAACGCTGACTAGACGTAGGGCTGTTACTCGATCACGGTCGAGGGCCCGATCCAGGATAAATCGACTATCTCTTGCGTTTACCGTCGAGTTCTGCGTATGCTAAAGCCCGAACAAACTGCCCTGGGTACCCCCGTGGCAGGCTATCGGTGGTAAAACATCGACAGCTGGCGCGCCAGGTAGGGGATTTCGGTGAATTTGCATCCGAGAGCTCGACGGACCTCTACAACATGATCTTCTCGATGGGATCAACCTTCATCTTCGGTTCATGGATCTATGAGGTAGGCGACGATGGCAAGCTCCGAAGCTGTCTCCTCGAAGATTCGGATCACCATGAAGACCTTTTTATTTCGGCGACTACGACAGATCAACTCACCAGAAGATTCGCGCAGCTCGTGATGTTCGATCCAACTCAGATTTGCGCATCCGACTCAAACTCAGGCTGCGCATCCGAGATGGAGTCTTACCCAAGTTCTTTCCCGGCAGGGCTCCAGGATGCGGCCTCGGCCTATCAAGAATACAACTCGGAGTATACTCAGAGTTCTTTCAAGAAGTCAGAACCCTTTCCATTCGGACTCCACAACATGGCAAAATCTTATCAGGCACGGCCCGAAGGATCCCTCAATCCGATGCTGAGAATGCCACTAAAAGGAGCTCAGGAAGGCCTTGTACTAACTATAACATCTCAAGACTGCATCGTCCACTGGCCAGGTTTTGTTCCTGAAGACAGCGGTACCCAACTAGTCGGCACGACAGCTACAACAATTCTACCCTATCAAGAAGGAGACTCGATCTGCGACCTTGAAGCCTCTACTAAAATCATCAACATCTCCGATAGTGTGGAAACCAACACCAATAACAGAACAATTCACACACGAGAAGTATTCATGGTTCGCCGTCCTCGATCACCTCTGGTCCCCCCAGAAGCACCCGACGTCAGGTCATCGTATGAGTCTAAGTCCAACATATCACCCTTTATCCAAGGGCACGATGGTGAGACCGAGAATCAGAAACAAGCTAGAGAAAGAAGAAACAAATTAAAACAAGGACGCCAACGCCGCGCTAGGCAGCACAAGGAAGCTTGGATCAAGTATGAGTCAGATTTGGCTGAGTATGATAGGAAAAAATCAGAACAAGAAGTCGAAGAAGAACGTGTGGTGAATACACCCTACAATAAGATCCGAGAAGCACTAGAAGAACTAGGAGCGACATCACTTCCCAATGAAAACAGGAACAGCTCCGAGACCTCCTCTAGTCAGCAGCCCTAAGGACGCACGACGGAAGAGCCCGCTCAAGACTACCTACTAGGTCAACATCCCATAGGAAGGAAGGTCAAAACCAAAAGAAGTCCGCTTTCGAGAGACTTGGGCCAGGCGGAAGTCACAACAAAGAAAGTAGAAGGGACCACAGTCAAGATTATCGAATCGGACAACCAAGGAAGATTAGAAGCGAAGCACCTATTCAGACATCCCCGCAGGACTATTCTCGCCAAGACGACAGTTGGCAGGAAGGAGGTGCCGAGTCAGAATACAAAGAAGCCGAAACACACGATAGATTCCCCTATTTTGCAAACAGACTTGCTTCAATATGACTACCCACAAGTTCAAGCCGTCCAACCACTCTAAATATGATGGCAATACCAAACCAAAGCAGTGGCTCAGAATTTACTCGCAGTCGATTGAACTAGCCAGAGGAGACGACGATATCAAGACATTATTTTTTCCCATGGCACTGGAAACCATGCCCCTCCAATGGTTCGACAAATTAAATCTAGGGTCAATCAGAAATTGGGAAGACTTGCAAAGGGTTTTCTGTGGAAATTTCACGGGAATCATCACGCACCCCATCACCCATGCAGAATTAAAGGGACTCAAGCAGAAAGGAGGCAAAACTCTCAGAAATTACTATCGACGATTTGGCGAACTACATGCTCAAGTACATGACATCACAGAACGGGAAGTAATCGAAGCTTTCTCTCACGGAATTATGGCTAGGTGGCAATTTCAAGACTTCTGCAAAGAAAACCCGAGAAGCAATGAAGAATTCAGATGCACAGTAGAAAAGATGATTACTGCAGAGGAAAAGACACGAGAAAGGTTCCCGGATAAAAACAACCAAGACTACCCGGACAAGCGAAATCATCGAAATGTCAGACATCAGGAAAGAAAACGTGGACCAAACAACACCGTGATGATGGCTGATAAATCAAGAAAGTTTTCCAAACCCAGAGGGTATGATGACATTGAAAACATGCACTGCATTTTGCATCCTAAAGGAAATCACACCACTGGAAATTGTTACACTTTCAATGAGCGATACACGAGAAAAGATAATAAGGTAAACACTCAGGAAGACAATCAGAAAAAAGATGAAGATAACCATGAAGGCAAAGGATTCCAAAAATCTAGGGGGACAGCAGCAGTAATCTTCGCTAGAGCCCCAGATTCCAGAAGTAAACATCAAGAAAAGCTAGCTCTACGAACCATCATGGCAGTAGAACCGGCTACTCTGAGATATCTCAATTGGTCACAATATCCAATCCAATTTTCAAGAGAAGACCAATGGACTAGCATAGGAAACACGGGCCATTACCCACTAAATCTAGATCCAACTATCACTGGCATGACTGTCACTAAAGTACTAATTGATGGGGGAGCCGGACTCAACATTATCTTTTTAGAGACGCTAAGGAAGATGGGACTACAACTCGACGGGATGATTACACCAACAAGCACCCCTTTTTATGGAATAGTACCCGGCAAGGCAGGTATGCCACTAGGACAAATCACCCTACCGGTCACTTTTGGCACTCCCTCAAACTACCGAACAGAGTTCATCAAGTTTGAAGTTGCAGACTTCGATTCATCATATCATGCAATCCTCGGGCATCCAGCACTAGCAAAATTCATGGCAATACCGCATTACCCGTACCTATTGCTTAAGATGCCAGGGCCTAACGGTGTCCTTTCCCTTCGAAGTGATTTGAAGCGCGCTTTTGACTGCGACGTTCAGGCAATTCAAATTGCAGCCAAGGGACAAGCCGCCGATGGTAGAAAAGAAATAGCCACTATCGCCGTAGAAATGAGCCTAGAAGGACTAGAGATACCAGCTAAAAAGCCCAGCATACTCGCACCACCAAAAGAAGCCGACGTCAAGCAAATCAACCTGGGCACCGGTGATCCCTCCAAAACGGCAACCATCAGCGCCCACCTCTCAGCAAAATAGGAACTCGCGCTCACCAACTTTCTTCGGGACAACAAAGATATCTTCGCTTGGAAGCCAGCTGACATGCCAGGTGTCCTATGGGAGTTGGCTGAGCACGGAATCGATGTCAATGAAGGCTCAAAGCCTGTGAAGCAACGGCTACGACAATTCTCACCCGACAAGAAGGCAGCTATTAAAAAGGAAATCACAAAGCTAATGGCAACCGGATTCATCAGAGAAATCCTTCATCTAGATTGGCTGGGAAACCCAGTTCTAGTACAAAAGAACACGGACGAGTGGCGCATGTTCGTCGACTACACAGATCTCAACAAACACTGCTCGAAAGATCCATTCGGGCTACCATGCATTGACCAGATAGTTGATTCGACAGCAGGATCTGCCCTATTATCCTTTCTTGATTGCTATTCAGGATATCACTAGATTGCATTAAAAGAACAAGACCAGAGCAAGACATCTTTCATCACTCCGTTCGGCGCCTACTGCTACAAGACCATGTCGTTTGGACTCAAGAATGCTGGTGCTACATACCAAAGAGCTATCCAAACATGCCTTGGTGATCAGATTGGCGAAAACGTAGAAGCATATGTGGATGACGTAGTAGTAAAAACAAAGAACCCGGACACACTAATTGAAGACTTAAGGCAAACCTTTGAAAACCTAAAGAGGTGGAGGTGGAAATTGAACCCAAGCAAGTGTGTATTCGGAGTTCCCTCAGGACAACTACTAGGATTCTTGGTTAGCCATCGTGGAATCGAAGCCAACGCCAAGCAAATTCAAGCCATAACAGAGATGGGCCCTCCTCGAAGTGTCAAGGATGTGTAGAAACTAATAGGCTACATGGCGGCCCTTAATCACTTCATATCAAGACATGGCGAAAAAGGGTTACCTTTCTTTAAACTACTAAAGAAGACAGACAAGTTCGAGTGGACAGAAGAAGCCAACGAAGCTTTCAAAAGACTCAAGACGTACCTCACAACCTCACACGTTCTCACACCTCCAAAGAAATACGAGGACATGATGCTATACATTGCCGCAACTTCTACTGTGGTCAGCACAGCGATAGCCGTAGAAAGAGAAGGAGAAGGGCGTGTATATAAAGTACAACGACCCGTATACTACATCAGCGAGGTATTATCAGAATAAAAAATCTGGTACCCACATGTGCAAAAACTACTCTACGCCCTCCTGATCACTTCACGCAAGCTTCGCCACTATTTTGAAAGCCACAAGATTACCGTGGTGATAGATTTCCCACTCGGAGACATCCTACACAATAAAGACGCAACAGGGTGCATATCTAAGTGGGCAGTTGAACTTGGTGCTCTGAATATCGATTTCACCCCACGGAAGGCAATCAAATCTCAAGCTCTTGCCGATTTTGTGGCCGAGTGGATAGAGATTCAACAGCCCATACCAAATACCATCCTTGACCATTGGAAGATGTACTTTGATGGATCGCTCAAGCTAGGTGGAGCCGGTGCAGGCGTTCTCTTCATTTCTCCAGACGGAAAACAACTCAAGTATGTCCTTCAGATACTATGGCAAGCTACAAACAATGAAGCAGAATATGAAGCCCTCATCCACGGACTACGAATAGCAATTACCCTCGGAATCAAGCGATTACTCGTATACGGCGATTCGGCAGTAGTCATCAACCAAGTCAACAAAGATTGGGACTACACCAAACAAAATATGAGCGCTTACTGTGCTGAGATACGAAAACTCGAAAAACATTTTCAAGGATTGGAAATTCTACATGGCCTGCGCGATTCTAATATTGCGGCAGATGTCCTCGCCAAGCTCGGATCGGACAGGGCAAAGGTCCCACCCGGCGTATTCATAGAGGAGCTATCAGCTCCCTCTATCAAACAACCAGGTGAGATAACCCCCGAACTCCCAACAAAAGGCACCCAGATTTTGGTAATCACCACCTCATGGACCCAGGTTTTCATCGATTATATCAAAGAGAATAAGTTGCCAGTAGATAAAGCAGAAGCTACCCAAGTTGTTCGCAGAAGCAAGAACTACGTCCTAGTAGGGGACAAGCTGTACAGAAGAGCCGCATCATCAGGAGTACTCCTAAAATGTGTCTCGTTTGAAGAAGGCAAAGAGATCTTAGTCGAAATACACTCAGGGTGCTATGGGAATCATGCCGCTTCAAGAACACTAGTCGGCAAAGCGTTCGCACCGGATTCTACTGGCCAACCGCTTTGAAAGACACAGAAGAACTAGTCAGAAAATGCAAAGGTTGTCAAATGTTAGCAAGACAAGCTCATGTACCAGCTCACAATCTCATCTGCATCCCTCTCGCTTGGCCTTTCTCCTGCTGGGGGCTGGATCAAGTAGGACCTCTCAAGAAAGCAAAGGGCGGTTTCGAGTACATCTTTGTAGCAATCGAAAAATTCACCAAGTGGATTGAATACAAACCACTCGCAAAATACAGTGTAGCCAAAGCAGTCGAGTTCATCCAAGACATTATGCACCGTTTCAGCATGCCAAATCGAATCATCACAGGATTGCGGTTTTGGCATAGACTACGCATCAGTCGCACATCTAGAAGCCAATGGATAGGTGGAAAGGGCTAACGGACTTATACTAGCTGGATTGAAACCAAGATTATACGAAGAACTAGTGGACTATGGATCCAAATGGATTGAAGAATTGCCCAAAGTAGTATGGGGGCTACAGACTCAAATAAGCAGAGCCACCGGATACTCACCTTTCTTCCTAGTTTATGGATCAGAAGCAGTACTACCGGCTGACTTAATCTGGACGTCACCAAGGATAGAACAATACGATGAAGGAGAAGCAGAACACACCTGAAGATTAAAACTCTATAGTATGGAAGAAGTCAGAGTAAATGCTACCCTTCAATCAGCAAGATACCTACAAGGTTTAAGACGCCACTACAACAAGAATACCCAGCCTCGATCACTCCAAATCGGAGATCTGGTACTAAGGAGAATACAAAAAATAGACGGACACCATAAACTACTCAGTCCATGGGAAGGTCCTTTCATTGTCATAGAAGTCACCGGACCAGGCACGTACAAGTTAAAAAATGAAGATGGAAAAGAAGTCAACAATACATGGCACATTAGCCAACTAAGAAGATTCTATGCGTGAAACAAATCAAGGAAGAATACACGTACAAGCCACAAGAGATCAACATCAATAAAGATGGTGTTCCGCGACAATACATGTATTATTATGGATTTCCCCCAGTTGTTTTCAATAACCATGTAAACGATCATGATCAATAAAGATGGTTCTCCTCGACAACAGATGTCTTATTATGAATCTTCCTGAGTTGTTTTCACTAAGAATACCGGCTGAGAGCAAAAGAGTTGAAAAGATGCTTGAGCTCGCCGATGAGGGTAGCTAATAAGCTGACACCCGATCCAAAAAGCAAAATGGCTAAAACCATGCCTGAGCATACCGGCTGAGAGCAAAAGAGCTGAAAAGATACTTGAGCCCACCGATGAGGGTAGCTAATAAGCTAACACCCGATCCAAAAAGCAAAATGGCTGAAATCATGCCTGAGCATACCGGCTGAGAGCAAAAGAGCTAAAAAGATGCTTGAGCCCGCCAATGAGGATAGCTAATAAGCTAACACCCAATCCAAAAAGCAAAATGGCTGAAATCATGCCTGAGCATACCGGCTGAGAGCAAAAGAGCTAAAAAGATGCTTGAGCCCACCGATGAGGGTAGCTAATAAGCTAACACCCAATCCATAAAGCAAAATGGCTGAAATCATGCCTGAGCATACCGGCTGAGAGCAAAAGAGCTTAAAAGATGCTTGAGCCCGCCGATGAGGGTAGCTAATAAGCTAACACCTGATCCAAAAAGCAAAATGGCTGAAATCATGCCTGAGCATACTGGCTGAGAGCAAAAGAGCTGAAAAAATGCTTGAGGTCATCGATGAGGGTAGCTAATAAGCTGACACCTGATCCAAAAAGCAAAATGGCTGAAATCACGCCTGAGCATATCGGCCGAGAGCAAAAGAGCTCAAAAGATGCTTGAGCCCGCCGATGAGGGTAGCTAATAAGCTAACACCTGAACCAATCCTAAGATGTTTCTACAACCAGAACAAAGCCGGACAAGCACTCGACGAGTCAACAAAGTTTGTCAAGACAATGATCTACAAATACCGAGTTATTTACATGGCGCATATGAAAGCCAAACAAGCACTCGACAAATCAAGAAAGTTTGTCAAGACAATGATCTACAAATACCGAGTTGTTTACACGACACATATGAAAGCCAGACAAGCACTCGACAAATCAAGAAAGTTTGTCAAGACAATGATCTACAAATACCGAGTTGTTTACACGGCGCATATGAAAGCCACACAAGCACTCGACAAATCAAGAAAGTTTGTCAAGACAACAATCTACTAAAACTGAGTTGTTTACATGGCGCATATGGTAGCCAGACAAGCATTCGATAAATCAAGAAAGTTTGTCAAGACAATGATCTACAAATACCGAGTTTTTTACACAGCGCGGTCAAAAGCTTGACAAACACTCGACTAAATCAAAGACATCCAGGCAAAGAAGACATCAACAAAAAATAAAGGATTTTCATTCAAAAAAGAAGTATAATATTCTTATTACATAGGCTGGAGTACTAAAGTCAAAATACATCAAGCATCACCATTAGGAGAAGAAATATCAATATCAAGATTGTCTACAATCCTCCTAGCCAAATCTTCGACCTCAGGCTCCATCTTTTCAATAGCATCAAGATATTCTTGACTCTCGGCTTCCTCCGCGATCTTGGACAGGGGCATCTCCGGAGCAAGAACCCGGACCTAGGCAAGAACATTTCTGGTACATAGTTGGGCGCATCTCTTCACGAACTCCTAGAAACGGGTCAGAACTTGGGGAATAAACTGAGCCCAAGATTGACCATCATCCGATGGAGTCCGAAGAAGATCGACTACTGACCAAAATGACTTCCACAAAACATTCCAGTTCTCAGTAGCCATCGCCAACTTACCAGTCAAGGCTTCAACTATTTTTTGGGCCTGCACAAGATCCCTATCTGCTCCACGCCTAATCAACTTGGCAAGTGCGAGTTCTTCCTTAGCATGAATAATTACCTCTTCAGCTCTGTTGTGGCTATTGCGAGCGAGTGTCTTCATTTCCTCAATACCCTCCAAAAGCTTTTGCTTTTCAACTCGGAGAGCTAAACTAGGCACCAAAAACAAGTCAACAGAAAGGAAAAATCAAATACAAGAGGAAATAAAAAGAACCCGCAATACCATTGCACTCATTCTTCATGGCCTCCACAGCTGCATCCCTCTGCTTTCCTGCCTCAACCACCTGGGCACCGAGGGCTTTGTCCTCCTTTTGGTGCATTTGACGCTCGGTCTCCATCTCGGCTCGATAGAGATCAAGCTCTATTCTTAGAGCACTAACCTTAGAAGACAACTTTTTCTCGGATTCAGACAAGAAAAAGAAGCCGGTATGATCCCGAGAAAAAGACTAAGCAAAAAGAGAAAGAGAAAAAACAAGACATAAGAACAAGAAGAAAGATGATCATCTAAAGAAAGAACTTCAGAAAAGACTTACCTAGAGCTTTTCACCAAAAGAAGTCATGAGGGTATCCCAAGCAGCGGTCAGCTCTGACAACCAATGAGTAGCAGCGAATTGTTGCACCACATCATCATCTAGACGCTGAATGCCACTAGGAAGAGGAGCAGATGGAGAAGCCGGCTGAGGCAAAGAAGACAAGACTAGAGTTGTACCCTGAGAAGCCTCGGCTACCTCCTAGATGGCTCTACCGCGACGGCCATGGTCACCTCCGGGGCCAGCAAATCAGTAGCAGCAGGATCAATGGAGAGCCCTGTCACCCTCACAGCCACCTCGCCGACAGCACACGCCGAGTCCAGAGACTCAAAACGTAGGGGCGCGTCAGAAGACTGAAAAGAAGTCGACTGAGGGTTGAGGGAAGGCGAAGGCCTGCAAGATGATAAAGAAAATCGATGATAAGAATATGAATCAGAGAAGGGGAAAACAGAAGCAGGGAAAAATAACCAAGATTCACTCACTTAGCTATCTTCTTCTTCATGAAACCCCCAAGACCAATAGAAGACCTTAGAGGGGGAACTATGGCAGCAAAAATATCACCACCACCTTGCAATTGGAGCGGCATGGTCGGTACCGGAGCTCCAGAAGAACTTGAGGTCGACGACCGCTTACTACAAGAGAACAAGGTCAAAGTCAGAACATAAAGAAGTATTCAACAGCAAAAAAATAGGAAAACAACTCACCGACGAGTAACAAGGGCCACATCATCATCCTCCTCTTCCTCACTCTCAAGCATGGCGGCCACAACGCCATCTGAAAAAAAGAAGAAAAGTACTCGGTTAAGAGGCAAAAGCAAAAAACAAAAAGACAAAACATATCAATATGCTCACCTAGGAGCACACTACCTATAACTTGAGTACCTGGACGAGTACTCTATTGACGAGACTTCTTGGCGGCAGAAAAACCAGAAGAAGAACAATCTGCTCGCCCCCTTTTTCTGACACTGCGGGGAGCTCGAGGAACTAGATGAGGAACATACTCTACATATGTGTCAAGGATTGCGGAAGAAACACTAGGAAACATCATAGTGATTTGAAACTTACTAGTTAAAGATGCCCCAGTAAGATTCTCCCCAAGCTCCATAATGGCGGGGAAGTCGTCAAGGGGGGTCGGGTCAACAAAGTTATGCTCCAATTCCTATAAAAGAGTAAAGCAACCAGACAACAAATATTAAGCGAAATTGTAAACGACAAAGGAAATACGAAAAGTACTAGCATAAGAAAAAACAACTCACAGCAGGAGGTGGGTTGTTAACACAGTACTCGGGGACAGTAAGTGGGACGACGCTCACTCCCTTCAACATCTTCTAGAGGCGCTCGAGTACCTCCTCACTAGTCAACTCAAGGGCAGGGACCATACGAGAAGGGTCCTCCGCTCTAGAGTATTCAAAACCGTAGTTTTCTCGCTCCTTCAGAGGCTGAACATGGCGGCGAAGAAAACTAGAGACGATACCAAAGCCGGTCAAGCCTTGCTGTTTCAAAGCACATATCTTCCCCAAAAATGGCTTAATCACCTGGAGCTCATCCGCTGTCATGGGATTCTTCTCCCATCGATCGTTAACCACGGGACCAGAAGAAGAATGGACAGCAAGAGGAGGGATCATATTGGTGGCATAAAACCAGTCGGCACGCCAATCCCTCACAGAATCAACCAAATCATAGTCAAAGAATCTACTCTTACGACTTTGACGAAACTGAATCCCACAGCCACCAAGAACATGGGTGTCATCGCTGCGAGGTTGGGGCTTCAGACGAAAGAAGTAACGGAAGAGAGAAAGAGAAGGAGGAATTCCAAGAAAAGTTTCACAAAGATGAACAAAAACAGAAAGATGAAGGACAGCATTGGGAGTAAGATGGTTCAGGCTAATCCCAAAATAATTGAGAAAGCGATGAAGAAAAGCAGAGGCAGGAAGGCAAAGACCAGCACGGATAAAGGAGACGAAAAGAACAATCTCACCAGAGCCTAAGGTTGGAACCCAATGCTGGCCTGGAGCTCTCCACTTAGCAATCTCCTTGTCCTAGATCAGGCAATGACTGACTAGCTCGCGCAGCTGATCCTCAGTCGTAGTCAGAGCCGGCCACACCTTCTAAGCAACCCTCATGGCCATGAATTCTTGATTTTCAATCACAGAAAGTGATGCCTCCTCATCTACAAAAGTTTCCTGGGACTTGCTCGTGGATTTCTTCCTACCCATATACTAGCGAAAGCAATAAGGAACTGAGAAACGATGACGGTTAGGTGGCGGCGCTCAGATGACGGCGATAATGGTGACGGCGGAGTAAGAACTAGGGTTTCAAGGCAAAAGCAGGGCAGTAAAGAAAAACAAGAAAGAAGGCCTTTAAATAGATTTTTACAGCAATAAGAATACAGCCCATTAGGCCCGTTTTTAACATGGCATGAGAACGCAATGGTTCATTTCCCAACACAACTGACAAAGCTGAAATGACGGGCGGCACACTTCTACACAACGGTATAGTTCAACGGGTAGATTTCAGGCTTATCCATCCAGCACCAACGTAGAGTTAACATATCGCTACAAAAAGAACTCGTCAACAATGAAGTAGAGAAGGGTTGCCTCACAAGGAACACAAGAATTCGGTTCTTATAGAAAGAACTTGGAAATCTCGCAAACAACCAGGAAATAAGCAGAAAAAGGAATGACAACCCAGAAGACAAGATTCTTTCCATTATAAATGGCTTCAAAGATTACAAGATTACACATCTTACAAGACCCAATGAACTCAGTACTACAATGAGCAAGGTAGCAAAAAGGAACCCAGTCACAACTAGGCTCTAGAATGACTACGTGTTCCAAATCGCTACTCGGTAGAACAAACCGCACTTGGCTACACTATTTTCTTCAAAGGACGGATACAGAACATCCAAGGCAGAAGTCAGCAGCACGGCGGGGCAACATGGAACAGGGAAGCCCAGCATGCATCTATCTACCCAAGTCCGATGTAACACCAGATCAGGCATTGATCTGCACCGAACAGTCGCAGGGCAGGCAAGGGGGATTTACCCAGAACTGCTGGATGAAAGAACGTATCCCACATCATAAGACTTCCTCCAACTACCACAACGTACCTCCTGGTATAATGCCACTGCGAGATTAGTCTACCTCTAATCTCTATCACAAGACTCCCTCCAGCTACGACAAGATACACAAGATCTATGAGATACGCCCAGGGGCTGCACTACTTCAGAAACTATCATATTCATGGCTACGAAGATTTCAGACCACTCAACAAAATGCTCGATGAATCAAAATAACACACCAGGAGGGTATTTATAGACCAAAGAAGCGGTGCACATGGACCAGGAGCACCAACAGAACAAACCTAACAAAGGGCATAGTGAAAAGACAGAATTCAATAAAAGAGGACTCAGGCGTGAAGGAACAGTACTCAAGGACAAGCATATTCGAAAGGATATACCAACACTGTACAACTCATGAGCAAATGGCATTTACACTCAACCACTACCATACAACCACATCTGATAATAGCAGACTACCAGAGAATATGCCAAGACCCTGCACCCGAGTTCTTCTTGGGTAAAAGAACCCGGACATATGCTCGGGGGCTACAACAGAAGAGGTTTTTAGCACTTTTGAACAACATAAGATGCGAGACCCTCTAGCTCCTTGTTCCAAATAGCAAGAGGCTCGGGGGCTACACTCAGTGAGTGCACTTTTTTCCATGAAAAAAGCGCACGTCACCAAGAAGATTTCTTTAAGACAAACAACTTCAAGGACTCATGTCAAAAAGAACCCGGATCAAGCAATATCCGAGTTCTTTTTGATAAAAAACTTGGACGAGGAATCAGAACAATTTCAAGACAAGACCCTCCAGCTTCTTGTTCCAAATAGCAAGAGGCTCAGGGGCTACACTCAGGCGGATGTATTTTTCTTCAAAAAAGCACACACCAATCGAAGATCTCAAGAAGGCTACACGGTTTCACTCAGGAAAGCACTCGGACAACGCTTGTTCCTGCTCAGCAAGACCCGAAGGAACAAGATGAGGATTCCAGAGCTCAACCATGAAGTGCTCGGGGGCTTGAAAATACAGGACCCACCTGATATCCCATAATGCAGGGAGAAGATCTAGTCTAACTAGGATTTCTTTCCCTGTAAACTTAGTAGTAGTATTATTCTGTAATCCTACTAGGAATCTTATTGTAAATCGACTAGGACTCTGGCCTCCTGACTATATAAAGGAGGGTGGTGTTCCTGGAGAAAAGGAGACACACAACACAACACAACACTTTACAATCAATCCAACACAAAGGCTAACGCCGACTGGACGTAGGGCTGTTACTCGATCACGGTCGAGGGCCCGAACCAGGATAAATCAACTGTCTCTTGCATTTACCGTCGAGTTCTGCATACGCTAAAGCCCGAACAAACTGCCCTGGGTACCCCTGTGGTAGGCTATCGGTGGTAAAACATCGACAGCAACTACTTCTGGGTCCTCAGCCTCTCATCGGGTTCCAAAGCGACTGAGACCGGACCTCCCTCTCATTGCATGTGGCAAGTGTGAGGAGAAGATTGTGATGGAGTACCGGGTGAGGAAGGAGTGTCCCAACAAGGGCCGTATCTTCTACAAGTGTCCGGATCACAATGTGAGTTATTTTGTCACATTTGATTATTATAGTTAATTTATACTTATTTTCATGATGATTATGATTAAAGTTCTAATTTTTTGTTTTAATTTTAGTGGGATGGCACTGGATGTTCAGGCTGGTACTGGGAGGAAGAGTATGTTGAACACGTGCAAAACTCTCTTGCACAAGCGGCTACGGCGGCTGATGAGGTAGTGATCCTACGGAAGAAGCCCATAGATGTTGAACAAACGCATGATCTGTCTGTTTTAGTTGGGATTGGTCGTGAAATCCTTATGCTGCTGAAGTGCATTTTAGCTTTAGTTTTTTAGTGGTAGTTGGGTTGTCTACATTGTAGCGAGACTTTCATAAATTAATACCTTGTGTGGTGGCATGCATGTCGTATAATTAACTAATTATGTTCTAGGTTTTAATATGGTATGTATGTCATGTAATGCTGATGAGCCGGCATTGGATGTACAATGCTGATCGCCGCACCCAAGAGTTCATTGAGGGCATGCATTCTTTCTTACGTGTGGCCGAGGCAAACAAACACGATGGTTTCATGTGCTGCCCATGTGCCATATGTAAGAATTTGAAGGAATATGCTAGCTCAAGGAGTCTTCATTCACACTTGTTGAAGTCGGGTTCAAGCAAAACTATATTTGCTGTTTGAAGCATGGAGAAACCGGGGTTGTAATGGAAGAAGGTGAAGAAGAACAATGGGACGATGATGACATTATTGCTGAATATGGTGCCTTCAATGATACTACAATGGGGGAAGCTGAAGAAGAGGTAGGGGCAGAAGATGAGCCCGCTGATGATCTTGGTTAGGCCATTCATGACGCACAACTAGAATGCGAAATTGAAAAAGGAGAAGATCAAGTTCGAGCGCATGCTAGAGGATCACAAGAAATTGCTATACCCAACTTGTGATGCGGGGTAAAAAAAGTTGGGTACCACACTAGAATTGCTGCAATGGAAGGCAAAGAATGGTGTATCTGACAAGGGATTTGGGGAGTTACTGAAAATCCAAAAGAAGATGCTTCCGAAGGATAACGAATTACCTGCCACTACGTACGAAGCAAAACAGGTAGTCTGCCCTTTGGGATTAGAAATCCAGAAGATACATGCATGTCCTAATGACTACATCCTCTACCATAGCGAGGAGTACGAGAAGTTAGATGCATGCCCGGTATGTCATGCATCGCGGTATAAGATCAGGTGAGATGACCCTGGTGATGTTGAGAACGAACGTCCCACGAAGAAAATCCCTGCCAAGATTATGTGGTATGCTCCTATAATACCACGCTTGAAATGTCTGTTCAGAAATAAAGACCATGCAAAGTTGTTGCAATGGCACAAAGAAGACCGTAAGGTAGACAATATGTTGAGACACCCTGCTGATGGGTCCCAGTGGAGGGCAATCGATACAGAATTCCCAGAGTTTGCAAATGATGCAAGAAACTTAAGGTTTGCTTTAAGTACGGATGGTATGAATCCTTTCAGGGAGCAGAGCAATAGTCATAGCACTTGTCCTGTTACTCTATGTATCTACAACCTTCCTCCCTGGTTATGCATGAAGCGTAAGTTTATTATGATGCCAGTGCTCATCTAAGGCCCAAGGCAACCTGGCAACGACATCGATGTGTACCTGAGGCCACTAGTTGAAGAACTTCTACTTTTGTGGAATAGACCAGGTGTACGTGTGTGAGATGAGCACAAACATGATCACTTTGACCTGCGAGCATTGTTGTTCATAACAATCAATGATTGGCCTATTGTAAGTAATCTTTCAGGACAATCAAACAAGGGATATAATGCATGCACGCACTGTTTCAATGACATTAAAGGTATATTCTTGAAAAAATGTCGAAAGGTCATGTACCTTGGCCATCGTCGATTTCTTCCTATGAATCACCCCCTAAGAAAGAAAGGCAAGCATTTTAAAGGTAAGGCAGACCACCAGACCAAGCCGGGCAACCGAACTGGTGAGGATGTACTCAATATGGTCAAGGATGTGAAAGTAGTATTTGGAAAGGCACATGGCAGTGAACCTATTCTGAATGACGCCGACGGTCATGCACCCATGTGGAAGAAGAAGTCCATATTTTGGGAGCTACCCTATTGGCAAGTCCTAGAGGTCCATAGCGCGATCGACGTGATGCACCTGATAAAGATCTTTGTGTGAACCTGTTAGGCTTCATGGGTGTGTATGGGAAGCCTAAGGACACACTTGAAGCACGATAGGACCTACGATGTTTGAAAGAATGAGACAACCTGCATCCAGAGAAGACAAATGATGGACGCCATTACTTAAGTCCTGCCAGCTACACTCTTAGCAAAGAAGAGAAGGAAAGCATGTTTGAATGCCTAGCAAGCATCAAGGTACCATCTGGATTCTCCTCGAATATAAAGGGTATAATAAATGTGCCAGAGAAGAAATTCCTAAACTTAAAGTCCCATGACTGCCACGTGCTCATGACACAATTGCTTCCAGTTGCATTAAGAGGAATTCTACCTCCAAATGTATGTCTAGCCACCGTAAAGCTATGTGGATTCCTTAATGCAATTTCTCAGAAGGCAATCGATCTAATGGATCTAGCTAAACTATAGAATGATGTGGTTTAATGTCTTGTCAGCTTTGAGTTGGTGTTCCCTCCTTCATTCTTTAATATCATGACACATCTCCTAGTTCATCTGGTCAAGGAGATTAGCATTCTCGGTCCTGTGTTCCTGCACAACATGTTCCCCTTTGAGAGGTTCATGGGAGTCCTAAAGAAATATGTTCACAACCATGCTCGGCCAGAAGGAAGCATCGCCAAGGGCTATGGAACAGAGGAGGTCATTGAGTTTTGTGTTGACTTTATTCCCGACCTTGACCCGATAGGTGTTCCTGAATCACGACACGAGGGGAGACTAAGTGGAAAGGGGGCACTAGGGAAGAAACCATATATTGGTAAGCATGATAATTATTTTAATAAAGCACACTACACAGTTTTGCAAAACTCCTCCTTGGTGGATCCGTATATCAAGACACATAAAGAGTTGCTCCGATCCGAGTTTCCAGGGAAGTCTGAAGCTTGGATTACGCGTCAGCACATGGAAACTTTTAGCGACTGGTTGCGAAAAGAATGTCAAGGTGATGAGAGTATTGATGAGCAATTGTATTTGTTGGCTAGGCAGCCATCGTGGCATATCCTCACATACAAATGGTATGAGACAAATGGGAATACATTTTACACAGTAGCCCAAGATAAAAGGAGCACCAACCAAAACAATGGTGTCCGCATAGATGCCACCGACCCTAATGGAAATAAGCAACCATATTATGGCCGCATAGAGGAGATATGTGAACTAAACTATGCACCTACTTTTAAGGTACCTTTGTTCAAGTGCCAATGGGTAAAGGCAACTAGAGGGAGGGTAGCAGTCAACAACCAGTATGGAATGACAACCATGGACCTCAACAATATTGGGTATAAAGACGAACCGTTTGTCCTTGCCAAAGATGTGAATCAGGTGTTCTATGTCAAGGACATGTCTACAAAACCAAAGAGAGGGAAAAACAACAACGACCCAATTAATGAGCCAAAGCGCCACATAGTTCTTTCAGGGAAACAAAACTTCGTCGGAATTGAAGACAAGTCAGACATATAAGAAGATTATGAAAAGGATGACCGAATTCCACCCTTCATAGTGAAGAAAGACCCAAGCATCCAACTAAATAATGAGGACACTCCATGGTTACGACGCGATCATAACAAAGGGATATACATTAAGAAGTTCACTACTGTGCCCGCTTGATATATATAGTGATGTTTAATAGTGTGTATTAGAGGTATTATGTAATAATTATGAATTCAGAGATGTTTATTAGGTGTTTCCTTTTTTTTCTATGTTCAGAATAAATTTGTGTTTGATGGTGGGATTTCCATGTCGCACAAAGCAAAAAGCAAAAGCAATGCATCTGATGTGAAAAAATTAGTGAAAAAATTGTTTTAGCCCCGGCTTGATATGGTGATGTATTAGACCTATTATGTAATAATTGTGACTTCAGATTTTTTTTGTCATGTTTTCATATTTTCTACGGTTTAAATGAATTTTCTGCTTGACGGTGGATTTCCCGTAGAGAATGTGTGATGAAAAAACAAATGATCAACGTTAATAAGATGTGAAAACTAATTTCGTGTCAAAAATCAATAGTTTTAATGATTTTAATCAAGTAGTATATTTTTGCATGGTGCAAATTATAATTATTATTTACACTATGTTAAATATTTATACAGTAAAACAAAAGAGTTTAGGTTACAAATTTTTGTTGTGTATAATAATGCAAAACCAAGTCCAGGAATTTTTTTATAATTTTTTGGATAATATTTTATTTATTAGGCAATTAATAACTCTCTGCATATTTATATAAAAGAAATATATAAAAAAAGGAAAAACTTCTAGAAACTGGTAAAAAGCCAACTGCAGCCCACCTTTACTCCCGGGTGGATCAACCACCCGGGACTAAAGGTGGGCTACGTTTTCGCAGCCCGCCAAAAAATAACTTTACTCCCGGGCCGTGGCTACACCCGGGACTAAAGGTCATACCTTTAGTCTCGGTTCTAACCATCACCCGGAACTAAAGGTCCTTTAGTCCTGGTTCTAACCATCACCCGGGACTAAAGGTCCCCCTTTATAAACCACACCCTTCTCTCTTCTCTAGTTCTCTTCCTCTCTGTGTCCACCAAGCCACGCCGTCGCCTCATCTTCTCCACCAGATCCGATCCAGCAGCGCCGCCACCCCCAAGCGACCACCCTAGCCTCGCCTCGTCCATCGTCTCGCTCATCCTCGTCCTCGTCCATCATCGTCCATCGTCGTCGCAGCTCATGCACGCGCACGCGTGCCTCTTCTCTGGCCCCACACGCATGCCTCACTCATCCCTGGCCTCGCCTCGTCATGTGCGCTTCTTCTCCGGCCGGCCAGCGCATGCCTCGCTCGTCCCTAGCCCGCGCGCCTCAATCGTCCTCGCTGGAGCGCGCGTCCTCCTCGTCCCCGGCCCACCTCGCTCGTCCTCACCGGAGCGCGTGTTATCTTCATCCCCCGTCGCCCCGCCACTGCCTCGCTCGTCCTCATCCACACCGGAGAGCGCGCGTGCCCGAGCCGACGCACCGCCGAGGACGAGGAGCCCCAGAGCCATCAATTGGGTCTGTGTTTTGCTCGTTTCGATTTCTTGGGGCTTGACATCAATTGGGTCGTCTGTGTTTGGAAGACAGACGATCGTTTGATCTCTTGTATGTGTCTATCAGTAGCATGAATCATGAATGAACCATCAAACAAGGCAACCTAAATGACGCTAAGCGCTGGTGAAACCCCATCAGATCGGATCGACAAAGCGGCGGCTTACATGGTCTTAGAAGATGTGTGAGATCATGAGAGCGTGTGTTTTTTCTCAATTTTGTTTGCTTCATAAGCTGTCGGGTTACCCCGTCTCTGTCAAACCTGACAGAACACGATCTAGGATGACGCCGATGAAATCTGACAGGATGCCTATTGGCATAGCATGAGTTTTCAAATCAGAAAGCATGTACAAGTTGTGTACAACTAGTACTGTCCAAATTAAAAGGGAGATTATACTTGATAATTAATAACAAATGCGACTTCAATCAATCAATCAATGCAATTGCAGCCTAGAGCTAAAATAATCCTGATCCTTGTTAAACACACCCTTTCTTCTATATAAGATTCAAACATGTGCCACACAAGCTGCAGCAGCCGACTACCGTGCGAGTGCTATTTTTGAGCTTCAACAGCACTACAGTGCTGAGGGGAGAGTGAGAGACACGTAGGAAGCTTTTGTATTTCCATGAACAAAGCACCACCTATCCTGCTGCCCTCCACCTCCTCAAAGAGTCGTTTATATATATATAAATTTTATGTAGAAAAAAAACGAATGGATGTTTGAGTGTAGTTATTTAATTAATTTTATGCACATGACTCGATCCATTTTATAGATATATGGTTTTTATTTTTTATAGATATATCTAGTGGTGTAAAAGCTAGATAGCTGCCCCGAGAGACAACATGGATGAAAAAATGATGGATATTATCAACACCGGCACTCAATTTGCCGATGGTGACCAGCAGGATGTAGATGACGGGAGTCAATACCTGTCTCTTGAAAATGAGCAAGAAAATACTAGTGAGGTATATATATATATCTGAATATTATATATATATATATATTTGAATATCTATCATCTATTATGTGTACACATGATATTTATTTATTCTTTTTTTATACGTAGCCCTCTAGATCGACGACCACAACGGTGAAAAGCAAAAATATTCGAGGCCCGAAAAATCCATTGGAGGGGCGCTACATAATATCGGAATTCAATATCGAGACAGGCAAACCACTTGGTCCACATGCAAGGAAATTCATGCTACACTATAGGTACTTTGTGAGGGACAGACTTCCGATCAGTGTCCGTGAATGTAAGCAAAAGATCAACGAGCCTCATGTTAGTTTTGTCTCTGATTTTGATAAGAATTTAATTTGGGATGATATCCTTCAACATTTCATGTTGCAAGCGGATGATTATGATGATATCAACGATGATGAATTGAAGGAGCTAGTTCGAAAGTGGGCTATGAAGAAGATGGCCACACAATTCCAGACTTGGAAGAAATCCCTATACACAAAATACGTCAAGAAGAACCTAACGCCCAATTTCAATACTAGGGGCCGCTCACGAAGTTGAGGCCCTACTGGAATGATTTTGTACAGTACAAGACATCGGAAGAGGGTGAGGAATAGGTGAGAAGGAACCAAGAGAATGCCCGACAGAAGGTATACCACCATGGCATGGGATCAGGTGGCTACGCGACTGCCATTCCCAAGTGGGAAAAAATGGAAGCGGACATTCTTGCCAAGGGTATCACACCAGAATCACTCAATTGGCCCAAATGCATGAAGAATTGGTTTTTCTCTCATGGGGGAAGACTGGACCTAGAGACCGAGAAGCTGGTTCATGGCCCAAAACTCGAAAGAGCAACACAAATATTTTCTTATGCTCTACAAGCTAAAGCTATTGGTGCGTTCAGGCCCAATAGAGAGAAGGATGAACTAATGTATGCCATCGGGACTGCTGAACACAGTGGCCGAACGAGAGGTTTAGGACGGAACATTTCTTGGGAGCATGGTTTCCCTAATGACAGAGATACCTACAGAAGCCGCCAGAGAAGGAAGGATGAGGAAGCAGCGCGGATCAGTAGGTTGGAGGAATATGTTCGTGAGTCATGGGAGGCGTTGCTTCAAGCACAGGAGTGCGAAAAAGAAATGCAAGCTAGAATGCAGGACGAAATCATAAAGCAAGTGCAAATAGCAATAAGTGCCCAAAGATAGGCATCAGATCTAGGAATCAACATTAATATTAGCCCCCTGATCAGTTGAAAAGCAATTGTGCTTCCACAGAGTTGCCAAATCAAGATGATGCAATGCTACGTTTCCCGTAGATGACATCACTACACCGTTTACATCATGTGAGCTACATATTCCAAAAGAGAATGCCACAATCATGGTGGCTCTCGGTGTTTTTTCTGCTCTAGATCCTACCAAGACACCAAAAATCCATGGGGCAATAATACCATCTGGATATGTTAGCGTCTCAGTGGATAGAGTTAACAAATGTTTTAGTGATGTGGCTCTTGACATTCTAGGAGGTGATGGGGAGAAGACTCTAGGAGAAGCAGAGAAGACATTCATACTATGGCGCAAGCGCTACATCATTATTCCCAGAGTCTCTAGTCCACCGCTGCTTCCTCAACTGCCAGACAATAGGTGCGGACAAAAGTAAACGAAACAATTTTTTCACTAATTTTCTATTGACATGCATGATTACTAATAACAATTTCTTATACCTAATTATTCTTTTTTGTACTCACACAGCAGGGCCTCCGCCAACCTAAGTCCAATTATTCAATCTCCAGATCATCATAGTGCTCTGGGCAATGATTATTCAACGCCGCCACCGCCGCCACCTCCAAGGAGGTCTCCAACGCCTCCAAGGAGGTCTCCAACGCTTCCAAGAAGGTCTCCAATGGCTTCCCCACCTTCCTTGATGACCAAGAAGCAACCAACTCCTAAGAGGTCCGCCCCGCAAACGAAGCCGTTGGCCCACCAGCCGACAAAGAAGAAAGCCTCCTCTAATCCAGTTATTCCCCAAAAACTATCTTACGAGAAAAGTGAAAAGGAATTAAATACTGCAGTACAAAAAGATGTGAACAGATTCTTCGAAAAAGTAAGAAAGCAACGAGAAGCGAGGGAGAACCCGGAGAAACCGTACTTCTACCTACCTCCAGATCTTCTAAGAAAGAAGGTGGACAAGAAAAAACGGGAATCTCAAAAGACCCTACCAAAATCAGACTACGACCGCTCTCTCACCAAGTCATTTGAGGCGGCGCAGAAAAAGACTAGAGCTGGGAAAGGTGTGGCACAACTCGGACAACAATCGCAACAATCAGTCCCCTCTTGTCACTCGTAATGAATATGGTTCAAACTTAGACTTACTAGACGCTGATTTTGAGGACCTGGTTTGGACCTTGCCCAAGTGCTCGCTGAAGGACCATCTGCTTCGAAAGTGGATCCTTGGAAGAAATTTAAACATGGAAAGAGTCTATACAACCCTAAGGCCTTAGGTGAACTGGGTACGCAAATGTACCTGCTAAACAAGTGGTACATGGCGGCGTGTGAACGGGGAGAGGCCTTTGTTTCTGCCAGAGTTAGAAACCAACATTACTTCCATGGCGATGACGTTATATATGTCGAGTTTTTAGAATTACACCAACTATGCCACCTGGACTCTCTCGACAAAAGTCTCATTAGCTACTATTGTCTGTAAGTGTTATTATTTTCTACTATTAAAGTGTATATATATAAAGCTACATGTATATATATAAATTATATATCCTCACACTATATTTTTATATATGCAGATATGAGATGACAGAACTTAGAAAGAGAAAGGATAATGATGTTGGTTTCGTTGATCCAAATGTCGTATTCAAACACGCTAATCCCCCGCCTCAATGGAAAGCTGAACTCGAGAAAAATCTCATGAAGTTCTTAGTGAACCAACAAAACAAGGACATACTCTTCCCCTACAACTTCAAGTGAGTGTTAAATAATTAATGTCGATCATATGAACATTTGTTCAATTATTTGCTTACTAGCTAAGCTATCTCCCATATATATATATATGTTGACTCTAGTTAATGTCGATCATATTTGTGTATAAAAACATATGCAGCAATCACTGGATATTGATGGTCATCGATATGGCCAATAGTCGGTTGAGCATCTTAGACTCATTAAGAAAAGAGCAAATAGAGTACCAAGACATGATAGATATTATCCAAGGGTAATTTGGTCGCTGTAGCAACTATATGTACCCCGATCTCTTAACTGCAACAATTATTAAAGGCCAAATTAATTTTTTTATTTTATTGGGCCCAGTGTTTGGAAAAGTTTCATTGAGGAACACCACATGAAACATTGCAAAGCGCCACTGGATGTAATCGCACACAAAGTAAGTACTAGCTACATTTATATATATATAATTCAATTAACACCATGCATGCTTTCAATTCACCGGATCTTTTTTTCCCGTAAAAGTGGGTTCTGAGGCAAGAACAGGGACCAACTACTGCGGATACTATGTTTGCGAGTTCATCATGGCGTACGCAAAAAGAACTCCTGAAGAGATCCTCAAAGTACGTTATATAAATATATTCATATATTCACAATTTCTTTTATTGCTCATATATATAAGTAATCACGTGACCAACACACACACATATATATATATATATATTAATACTTTTCCTTTAACTTTTATTGAAGACTCTATCGTTAAAGGAAAAAGTCATACGACGTGACCAACTGAAAGCAATTCAAGAGACCATAGCAGGATTTCTTAATGACCAGGTCTTAAACCCCGCCGGCGAGTTCTACAATGACGTGAACGAAACATGGAAGCCAAACCAGATGGAGTGAATTTGTTATCCCAAGGATATGATAGAATATACAATGCAAGCTTTATTTGTAATATATATATATACATATTATATGTACATAAAATAACGTACAATATATGTATATGCATGTAATATATATGTTAGTTTCATACTTTAGTTTGTACAAAATGTTCGAACATTATAAGCGTGTAGAATACGTATATTATTAGCAGCGTAGAATGCGTATTCGAAAACCTATTTGAAAACCAAAATGAATCATCAATTGAAAATAGAAACAAAAAAAAGAAAAAAAAGAAAACCTTTAGTCCCGGTTGGTAATACCAACCGGGACTAAAGGGCCGGCCCATGTGGCCTGGCATGGGAGGCCTCTTTAGCCCCGGTTGGTATTACCAACCGGGACTAAAGGTGGAGTCCTGGGCGAGAAACTGGGACTAAAGGAAGGGCCCTTTAGTCCTGCATTCGTGCTCCTGGTTGGAAAACCAGGACTGAACACTAGTAGAGAAATGGGTTGTAGTCCCGGTTGGGAACTGGCTTTAGTCCCGGTTTCCCAACCGGGACTACGAATCCAGGACTAAAGGTCCTGGCCTTTAGTCTCGGGTCACATAACCGGGACTAAGGGTCCATCCTCAGGAGAAAAATAAACGAAATTGTAGGGAGACCTCTCTTGCGATGTGTGAGATTCGAACCCAGGCCCTCTTTCCTCGCGAATAAACTCCTTACCAATTCTGCTGTACACCACATGTGACAGGGTCCTGGACACTCTCCTTTTGAATTGTCCTGTGGGGTACCTTTAGTCCCGGGTGGGAGACCTTTAATCCGGGTTGGTGACACTAACTAGGACTAAAAGGTCACCCTTTAGTCCCGGTTGGTATTACCAGCCGGGACTAAAGGTTGAAGGACCTTTAGTCCGGGTTGGTAACACCAACCGGGACTAAAGGTGGCCTACTGCGAAATCGTGCCAGGACAGGGGCCTTTAGTCCCTGTTGGTAGCTCCAACCGGGACTAATTCTTCCTTTACTCCCGGACGTAAAAAATACCGAGACTAAAGCCCAAAATCAAAGCGGATGAAAGGTCATTTCTCTACTAGTGGAAGGGGTTTCCCAACTGAGAGTATAGCTCGTTTCTGTACTGGTGGAAGTTACCACAGGTGTCTCGCTGTTGATGGAGACATCGTCTACCACTGAAAGTATGGCACCATTAAATCCTGAAATAAATCCAGAAAAATACGAGCACCCGTATCAAATCGAGAACTTAAACCCGGGTGGGCCCGTTCCACCACAAGAAACCAAACCATCTCTGATCTATGATCACTTCGCGCTTTATATGGGTACTTGTCCTGCTGCCCATCGCCATGGGTAGAGTGATGCCAATCAGGTAGCCGCTGTCTGCTGGTCTGCGGTCTGCTTTCTCTACGTTCTATACTGTCTCGAGAAGAATAAAGCCGTGCCCATTGACCATTTGCGTGCACATGGAACAAGTAACATTGTTTGTCTTGCCAACTCTTCACAGATCCTTTATATATATATATATATATATATATATACCCTATAGCTGGCTACAAAATAACTTATTCTGTAGCCACTTTGAGTTACGATAATTACTATATTAATTTACGAGATTATAGTAACTCCTTACTAAGTGGTTTACTGTAACGTTATGGTAAGTATCCCCTGTGTTATAGTAACCCAACTATCGTAAATATGTATTGACATTATCGTAAATTAGTATATAAAATTATCGTAAACCCAGACATCTCCACATGTAGAGGAGAGAAGGGAGGTGGAGGAGAGGAGAAGGGAGAAGGAAGAAGGAGAAGGGAGGAGAAGGAGAAGGGAGGAGGAAGGAGAAGGGAGGAGGAAGAGCCTCGGCCGCTGGCCACGCCCCTCGCCGTTCGTCCCCGCCGTCGTCCCCGCCCCTCGCTGGAGACGAAGGTGACCCCGGTATCGCGTCGCCCGACTCCACCGGCACCCAAGGTATAAAGCCCCCCCGGTTGTCGGCCTTCGTGCCTTGGATGTCATTGACGACCTTCGTGCCGTATGTGGATGTGTGGGCCTTCATGCCGTACGTGGATGTGTGGGCCTTCGTGCCGTATATATGTTGTTGGCCATCGTGCTGGCTTTTTTCTTGCAGGTTTTGGAAACCTCCCTGTATAGGGGAGGTTCTGCCAAAATTTTTAACTTATAGTATTATAATTCTTCTTTTGCGGAGCAGGACCCGTCAGAGGGGACCCAGAGTACGTAGGCGACCCCGATCGTCTTCGTCGGCGCTGCGGTCCTGCCTGCACAGCATCGCTTCGCCACTGCCCCGCTAGCCTAACTCCACCGCCACCCTAGGTATGAATAACCTCTCTTCCTTATCGTTGTCGTAGATCGGTGTAACCTAGTTAGGCGTCTCCCGTTCGAAACAGATACGGTTGGAGGTATGCGGATCTTCGCATATCTAAGACCGTATCTGTTTCAGATTGTCCACTTTTTTGGATAGCCCGTGGATGCGTAGATGGGGTAGTTTTCATGTTCTGCTTCGATCCGAGACAGAGTTTTGGCACCACCTCCCTGTTGTTCTCCGGATACACACTCTCCCTTCCAAGTCGTGTATCGGGAGAACAGTGGGGAGGTGCTACCGAAATTCTGTCTTGGATCGGAGTAGAGCATGTAAACTGACCTCATCTACGCATTCACGGGTGGGATTAGGACCTATCCTCACCCATTAGACAGTAGGCACGTCATTCAGATGCAATTGGTGGTTATATTACTCGCTCATGTATATGCTAGAGGATGGATAACCATGAGTGGATGTACACGGGCCGCCCAAGTCAGGCTGAAATCACCCCTGAATGGATGGACAAGACCGAGGGTTTCTTGAACCAAGCATTTGGCAAGGCAGCTAATGGAGCGAGAGACACATTCTGTCCCTGTAGCGAATGTGAAAACAGGAAAAGAAAAACAAGGAAGATCATGGGGGAACATCTTTGCAAGTATGGATTTATGCCAAACTATACCCGGTGGGTGTTCCATGGTGAAGCCCATCATACTAGAGAGGAGGTGGTGAGACCACGCTTGGAGGCGTTTGATGCTAATGGCGGGGTAGCAGGATGGTTAGGTGACTTTCACGAAGCAACGTTCGCTGAAAGACCTACGGAGGAGGAGGAGGAGACGGAGGATGAGGAGGAGGAGCCAGAGCTAACCGAAAAGGCGTTCTACCAAATATTGTCTTCGGCACAGAAGCTCCTACACGAGAAGGCAACGGTTTGTCAACTGGATGCCATTGGACGCCTAATGGGGTTGAAGTCCTAGTACAACATGAGTCGAGCCTGCTTCGATGGTATGTTGGCAGTTATTGGTGGGCTGCTTCCGGAGGGTCATATTCTGCCGAGCAGCTTTTACGAGTCACAGAGACTCCTTCATGCACTTAAGATGCCGTATGGGCAGATACATTGTTGTCCGAAGGGGAGCGTCCTATTTAGGAAAGATCACAAGGATGCAAAGTACTATCCAAAGTGTAAATCCTCTAGGTATGTGGAGGTAGACAAAGGTGATGGCCAGAAGGAGCAGCTTGAGATCCCCATGAAAGTCCTACGGCACCTTCCGATCATACCGAGGCTCTAATGGCTATTCATGACCGAGGAGTCCGCAAAACAGATGACATGGCACAAGAATGGCATTTGATACAATCCTGACAAGATGGTACATCTAGCTGATGGTGAAGCATGGAAAAACTTTAATCGCAAGCATCGCGACAAAGATCTTGAGGCCCGTAATGTATGTGTTGCGCTGGCAACGGATGGGTTCAATCCTTATGGAATGATGTTGGCCCCATACACTTGTTGACCCATGTTCGCTATCCCCCTCAATCTCCCCCCAGGGTCCTCCTTCAACGGCAAAACATATTCTTGACGTTGATAATTCCTGGACACCCGAGAAATAAAATGGGTGTGTACATGGAGCCTATTTATGATGAATTGATCAGTGCTTGGAATGAAGGGGTATGGACTTATGACCGAGCTACAAAGAAAAACTTCAAAATGTATGTTTGGTACTAGTACTCCATGCATGACTTCCTGGCGTATGGGATATTCAGCGCCTGGTGTGTCCACGGGAAGTTCCCATGCCCGGTATGCAAGACAACACTGGAGTTCATTTGGTTGAAGAAGGGTGGCAAGTTTTCGTCGTTCGACAAGCATCGACAGTTCCTCCCTCTTAACCATGCATTCAGACAAGACACCAAGAACTTCACGAAAGGTGTTAAGGTGACCGACCCTGAACCTCAGAAGATGACTGGTGCCTAGGTTCATGCTCAGATAAATGCTCTCGTGGTCAATCCATAGAAAGATAGTTGGAAGAAAGATAATCCAAAGAAAGATTGCTTTGTGGGATATGGTGTCGAACATATGTGGACTCATAAGTCGGGCTTGGAGAGGCTTCCCTATTTTGATGACCTTCTCCTTCCACATAATATAGATGTAATGCACACTAAGAAGAATGTCGCCGAAGCACTTTGGGCAACACTCATGGACATTCCTGACAAGACAAAGGACAACCCTAAGGCCAGAGTGGACCTAGCAACGCTATGCGATAGACCAAAGCTAGAGATGCTACCTCCAAGAGACGGCAAGCCATGGAAAAGGCCTAAGGCCAATTACGTCTTAGAAAAGAAGCACAGGACAGAAGTGATACAATGGATGCAGACGTTAAAGTTCCCAGATGGGTATGCAGCGAATCTGAGGAGGGGAGCGAACCCAGAGACTGGCCGAGTCTTAGGGATGAAGAGTCATGACTACCACAGATGGATTGAGCGGCTTCTTCCGTTGATGGTTCGAGGCTACGTCCCTGAGAATGTCTGGAAGGTGCTGGCAGAGTTGATCTTTTTCTTCCATCAGCTTTGTGCCAAGGAGGTATATGTGAAAGTGGATGAGGAGTTGGAAAAAGCGGCACCTCTGTTGCTCTATAAGTTGGAGAAGATCTTTCCACCTGGCTTTTTCTTGTTGATGTAGCATTTTATTTTGCACCTCCCGTCCATGGCACGAATGGGGGGCCGTGCAGAACCGTTGGTGCTATCCAATCGAGAGATTTCTAAAGACTATTCGCAAGAAATGTGGAAACAAAGGCAGGATTGAGGCTTCCATTGCTGAGGCATTCATTCATGAGGAGGTGTCAAACTTCACAACAACATACTATAATGAGAACCTTCCTAGCGTGCATAATCCACCCGCTCGGTACAACGAGGATGAAAATGAATCGACCCTTAGCCTTTTTAAAGGGCCACGCGGGAGAGCAAGTGGAGCGACCACAAAGACCTTGAGCTATGAAGAGTGGCGCAAGATCATGCTCTACGTGTTGACCAACCTTGATGAAGTGGAAACGTATCTAGGGTAAGTTCTCAACGAACTTGTTACATACTCCGTAACTTTTGTACATCCAACAACATTGTTCCTTGTCGGTGCAGAGAATTTTTTGATGAATCCTGGCACCATTCAAGGCCACCTTCTGACCATGAACGAGAGACCCTTCTTCAACATGGTTCGCCTAATTTCATTACATGGTTCCAAAACAAGGTACCGGCCAACTTAGCTCTTACTAAGTTTGACGTTCCAAGTTGCCTGATTTCATTTCTCTCCTGCTTGAACTTGCAGTGCCAAACAGATGTGTCTATAAGTGCTGAATTACGACAGGTGGCCAATGGCTTTGACTATAAGGTCTTGTCATTTAACGCTTATGACGTGAATGGATATCGCTTCCACACAACAAGGTATGAGCAGAGTCGTCCCAATCCAAGGACCACGAATACCGGAGTATTTACGCCGAGCACTGATCAGGAGGAGTATTATGGGACAGTTGAAGAAATATATGAGCTCGACTACCGTGGTTCCAAAGCACTTAATCCTGTCATATTCAAATGCCAGTGGTTTGATCCTGCAGTATTGAGAAAGTCCCATCAACTTGGGATAGTCGAAACTCGACAGGATTTCTTTTATCTAGGAGAAGATGTCTATATTGTGGCTCAACAAGCCACACAAGTTTATTATTGTCCATATGCTTGCAAAACCGACCCACGTCTTCAGGGTTGGTATATTGTGCACAAGGTATCACCACATGGTAGATTACCTCGCCCAAACCCTGATGATTACAATTTGAACTCAAACACGCATGACGGAGAGTTCTATCAACAAGAAGAGGGGCTACCAGGGATGCTTGAGATAGACTTAACCGGAGAGATCGAAATGGAAGTAGATGAGGAATGGGTTGTTGATGAGGATGCTGCAAATGAGGTGCATGATCCGAAGGACTTGGAAATGCTTGACGGACTACGACTAGGCAATGACAACGATGAGGATGAGGCTGTTGAGGATTTGGACAATCTTGATAGTGATGATGATACCTATCGTCTAGATAATCCCGATCATGAAGAATATTAGAAATACATGTAATACTATGTTATTTTGTAATTACATTTTCTTTATTTTGCATCTCTTACTAAGTACGTCTCGTTTATCTGTACTTACTGGTTTACTCTTTTTAATTGTAGGTGATGGGGCCCACTAGGAGGAGCTGCCCCTCGGTTTACGCCACCCGGAGGGACATGGCGGTGGCTGAGGAGGCGGAGGTGTCAGAGAGGCTGAGGAGGCCAAGAGGCAGGCCTAGGCAGGAGCCGTTGACTGACCACGGGCGCAGCTCCTCACGTGACCTTGTGCACGACGACGACCTTCAGCACACGGTGGATGGGGACGGGGGTCCACGGACGGAGGATGAGGAGGCGGTTCTAGCAACGAAGGACGAGGAGGCGGTGATGGTAGGGGGTTCCACTTCCTCTGGTATGTCGAAGCCCTACCAGCGAGGTCCCGCAAAGCTCCCGAAGCGACCGATACCTGTTGAGAGGCGCCCACTGATTACACCCGAGGGCGATAAGTAAGTAACTTCATATGTTCTTCATTTGATATGTTGAAAAATCATAATAACAACTAATAACTATTGTGGACCACTTATGCAGGAACTGGGTGCTTGTGGACCAGGCGGCCCCGGCACGCAATGTGAATGGCATCCTGGGACTTCTGTGCAAGGAACACTTCCCTGGCCTGGTTAGGAAAGGAGATCAGGATTGGGAGCTGGCCTGGACGTTCGACCACTATGCCCTCGTGCAGGATGCTCCAGATCATAATGGCATCCGCTGTAGAAACAAGGTAGATCGGGTGATTAGGGAGTTGTGGGTAAGTCTTTCTTGCACTACATTCCTCAATTCCTCGCATTCATTGGACATTCTTGAAATAAAATAATGGATACCTCGTGTCTTTATGCAGGACTTCTTCAGAATCTAGGAGGGACAGGAGGAAAGTGCGTATCAGGTGGCTTACGCTTCCTGTAAAAGGCGTGTCACGGACTTGCACTATGAGTCCCGCATACAGACCCACATAGACTACAACGCCAAATTCCTACTTAGGCATGTCAACAAAGAGGAGGCAAGACGGATGATGCTGACAAGGGAGCAGTACATACAGGTAAATACAAAACATTAATATTCATTTCTTTTGAGATTAAGTATGCCTAATTTGATCTTCTGATATGTCGTCTACTTGATGTCCTGTAAGCGATTCCAAGCTGGTGCGCCACCCACCCCGATTGCTGGGAATATATTGTGGACACCTGGTTGGACGGGGACTGGCAGAAGAAGCACGAGGAGGCCCACAATAGGTGTTTGCAAATGCCAGGTGTACCTCACCATCAGGGCAGCCGCAGCCTCAGCAAATATGCAAAGGCATATGTAAGTCTCCGCCATTGCTCTAATCTAGCCGCGCTCAATTCTGCATCATTTCTAACCACATGTTGTTGTCTTTCTCGTAGTCGGATGCACATGGTGGCCAGCCAGTTGGTCAACTCAAGGCATATGCTCTAGCTCACATGGGCAAGGCGACGGCTAACATCGAGTACGACCCAGATGCCCCGGTTCAGGCGTACACCAACTCCAGCGTCCACACCCGCCTCTCTTCGTACACAGAGGCGGCAAGGTCAGTCCATGGGCCAGGCTATGATCCGAGAACTGAGGAACGCCTTGATCCTCAGCTCGTGATGAGGGTGGGGCAAGGCAAGAAGCATGGGCGGTTCTGGATTGGCGACGGCGTCCTTGACACGGCCTCTACTCCTCCTCTCCACCAGCTCCGAGCATTGAGCACGAGCTCAAGCGTGCCCATACGCCAATGGCCGACCGCGGTGTCGGCACTCTAGGTTTCATTCATTGTTTCATTCATTATTCTTTGACTTTTACATACCTTACCTATGCATTATTGAAACATTGGGGTCAAATGCTGCAGGCCTAGGTGCAGGAAGTGCAGGCCGAGTGGGAGGTCGAGCGACAAAGGCTACAGGCTTTGGAGGCCCAGCGGGAGCAAGATCAGCGGTAGATGGCCGAGATGATCAAGTTCGTGCAGCAAATTGGCCAGCAACAAGGTTGGGTGATTCCACAGATGCTGCTTGCTCCAGATCCACCTCCACAACGTCCTGATTCTACCCCGGTGAGTATAAGTATGAAGTTTTACTTTCTATGCTGAAACTTAGAGAAACCTAGTGAAACCTAGAGAAACCTAGTGGTGGTGGTGTGGTGGTCATGGTGGTGGTGGTGGTGTGGTGTTGTTGGTGGTGGTGGTGTGGTGGTGGTGGTGGTCATGATGGTGATGTGGTGATGGTGGTGTGGTGGTGGTGGTGAAGTGTTGGTGGTGAAGTGTTGGTGATGGCGGTGATGTGGTGGTGGTGGTGGTAGTGGCGGATATTTATCTTGCATATTTATCTATTCTCTTGTCGCTCACGTGCAATCTCTTCTATTTTGTGCAGCATCAATCGGGGGCGGCGTCGAACCACCTCGGAGGGTCGCCGGGATCGCACTTTGGGCCATCCCAACCCGTACCGTCGCCGTGAGCTTCAAATGGCAGCCGTTGTGATATAATGCACTTGTGAACTATGCTTGTGTGTTTGGACTTTGGACTTGGGAGTCAAGATTGTGATACTTGTATGCTATGTTTGTGTTTGTGGTGGATTGTGATATACATTTGTATATATTTGTGTGATATATAGTTGTGTTATATATATATATACATATGATGTATATCTTGTTTGCAACGATGGAAGACTAAAAACCCAAAAAAAATTGAAAATTTTCACTTCTTTGCCGAGTGTCATGACCATGACACTCGGCAAAGCTAGGAATCTGGGACACTAAGCTTCCCAGCTTTGCCGAGTGCCTACCTACAACACTCGGCAAAGAAAATCCAAAAAAAAGAAAACAAGCTTTATCGAGTGCCAGATTCAGGCACTTGGCAAAGTATTTTTTAAAAATAAATAAAAAAACACATTTCTTTGTCGAGTGCCGACGCGTGGCACTCGGCAAAGGGGCCGTCACTGTGACCTGGCCATCACGATGGCTTTTCTTTGCCGAGTGCTGTCGTGGCACTCGGGAAATCCTTTGCCGAGTGCCCGATATGCGGCACTCGGCAAAGAAGCCTTTGCCATGAAGGGATATGCCGACAGCTCTTTGCCGAGTGCAGCACTCGGCAAAGGCTTTGCCGAGTGCAAAACCTTCTTTGCCGAGTGTAATTGCAGTCGGCAAAGCAGTCTGCTGTAGTGCATCCTACGCGTGAAGCACGGAAGAGGCTCCGAACCTTTCTAAAGTTCTAATAAACTTTATTGTTATAGACAAGAATATATAATTAATTAAAGCAACACTCTGAACTATAGAACTAAGGCCTTGGTTCCAAAACTCTTCCTTTGGCCTTCCTATGCAGCCCAATAGCTTAGATTAATAACCAAATAAAATTAATTTGTGCACCGAGCTGCATTTCGGCCTGATCCAGACCAACTTTAGGTCTGAAAACCGATGTCTAGGCGGCGACCATAATCACTTGATAGCTATTCAATCCTGAATGGACCAGTACTATTGGCAATCTATAGAAGCAAATAAGCAATTATCAGTCTTTGTCATATTTGTTATGCTCTTTAATTAATCTAGGCTATATAGATGATTATAAAATCTTACAGTGTTGGCGGAATCTTGGCTAGTCATGGGAGAGGCACATGACAGGCTTGGACCCACTTATCATTAGGTTGAAGGGAACACTAGTAGAGAACATACTTTTGGTTCTAAGCTTTAGTCCCGGCCATTTTTTGGCCGGAGACTAAAGACAGGATTAGTCCCGGTTGGAGCAACCAATCGGGATGAAAGTCCCCTACCCAATGGCTAGAGGCGTAGCTTTTGCGGGAGGGGAGCTTTAGTCCCAGTTCATGGTTCAAACCGGGACTAATGGTCACCCTCCAGTCCCGGTTGGAGCTACCAGCCGTGACTAAACTTTTAATCCCGGTTGGTGGCTCCAACCGAGACTAGACCTCTACCTGTAGTCCAGTTTATACCATAAACCAGGACTACATGTCCTAGGCTATATACTTTCTCCTTCTTTCTCCTCCTCCAGGCCGAGCCATTTCAAGCTCTTTGCCTTCTCTCTGTTCTTGCTCGTGGAAGGAGTTCATGCTTGCGGGATTGGTGAAGACTTCATTCCTCCATCCGTTCTTCGGTTCTAAAGGTCACCAACTTCATCCTCTCATGTTTCATCACTAGCATGGCTCATTTCTTGGTCTAGAAATAGAGAAATTTGTGGTTTTTTAGATTGGGAATGATGGTGGATTTTTTATTTATTTATATACCATTTGAGCTCGAAATCACTTGATAGTTTGAATATGAAGTTGAACGAAGCTTATAGTAGTTCATCAAAACTAGTATGCACCTTTCATTGCCTCATTTCATGGTCCAGAAATAGAGAATTTTTTTTATTTTCTAGATTAAGAATAATGGTGGATATTTTTGATTTATATGCCGTTTGAACTCAAAATCACTTGATAGTTTGCACATGTAGATGAAGGAATCTTATAGTAGCTCATCAAAACTAGTATGCACCTTTCATTGCCTCATTTCATGCATGGTTTAGAAATTGAGAAATAAAAGGTTTTTTAGTATATAGCTCATTGTATGGCTAGAGTCTTGTCAACCCTTAGTACTACTCATCACTGGGTATGCAGATGTTCTTGTTGAACAAGTGGTACTTAAAAGTGACTGAGAATGACGAAGCAGCATGGCTTGTTGCCAGAGTGAGACCAGGGCATTACTTGGGCTATGATGTTGTACATATTGAGTTCAATGAATTACACCAACTATTACACCAGGACACTCTCGACAAATCTCTCATCAGCTGTTGGTGTCTGTAAGTGATTCTTTCTACAATTGAATTGAAGTAACTTGCATGTTAGTTCGTTGTTCATATATAGTTATCCTCACACTATATATATTGTACTATATATATGCAGATATGAGATGCTGAAACTAAAGAAAAAAGCGATGACTGAGGTTTGTTTCATTGATCCGAATTGCGTATTCAAGGACAGGGTTACTCCATATGATAAATGGCGACCTCAAGTGGAGAAGCTTTTGTACAGGTTCTTAGATAAAAATGCTAACAAGACACTGATACTCTTCCCATACGGCTTTAAGTGAGTATGAATGTCTTGTGCCCATTTTATTTTGGTTACTCCATGTTGACTTTAGTTAATGAGTTATGCATGCGTATAAACATGTGGTTTTTACTGGATACTGCTGGTCATTAATATGACCAGGAGTCGTGTAAAAATCTTTGACTCGATGACAAAACCCCGAGCAGATTACCAAGAAATCCTCGATATACTCCAGTGGAAATTTCGGTCTCGCACACACTCTATACTCTCTTATGCCATTTTAATGATATAACTCCATTTATTTATTTTGTTGAGCAGTGCTTGGAAAACGTTCGCCGAGAAACACCATTATGGTAATTGGGAGGTGCCTCTGCATATAGTCCAATACCCAGTAAGTACTATCTAGGTCACCGCATCTTTATTTAGTTCAATTCATTATTATCATGCTTCATTGGTTAATGATAAATCTTTTTCTCGTAAAGTGGAGTCTACAGCAGGGATCGGGGAACAACTTACATGGATACTACGTCTGCGAGTTCCTCATAGAGTACTCAAGGAGAACAAGTGAAGAGATCCTCGAAGTACGTAAAAATATACATAATTTATTTATTATCATTGTGTTGATATATATAATCATATATATATTCATACTTTTGTTTTCATTGGAATTGAAGATTAAATGGAGGAAATAAAAGGTCCTGCGATGTGACCAGATCAAAGCAATTCAAGAGGCATTGTCAGGATTTCTTTTGGAGCAGGTCATAGATCCCAATGGCGCGTACTACTATGACCCTAAAGAATTCATTCCTAGTAGCCAAACGATGGAGGATTAGGGTTGCAAGAAATCCCAAGGACACGAGTACATTTGTGACTTTATTATATATGTACATATTTCATGCATGCACAACCTCTTGAAATATTTGTATATATAGTTTTATACATTTTAGTGTGTTATTTATGTATAATGCTCGAACGGAACCTTATACGTACGTATATATGGACGTATATTAGCAGCGTAGAATTCGTATACAAAAAGCTAATCGAAACCAAAAAGAATTGAATTGAGAAAAAAACCATAAAATAAAAAAGAATGAAATGGAAAAAATAAAGGAACTTTTAGTACCGGTTGGAGACGTGCCAGCCCCAGTGCAATGTCTGGGGGCCATTTAGTCCCGGTTGGTAATTGCAACTGGGACTAAAGGTCCACTTTCAGTCCCAGTTCCCAGAACCGGGACTAAAGGGCGTTTTCCAACCGAGATTGCAACCAGTCCTGCACTAGTGGATGAGGTACAAATAAAAGAATCATTATTCTTTTTAATATTGGATAGAGATACAAAATAGAGATAGAGATATATTAAAGAGATATGGATAGAGATGAGAACAGAGCTAGAGAGCTAGGACTAGGAGTGAGTCATACATGTCCTGTATTGTTGTACTCAATCGTCTTTTACTGGTCCAAACCAATATATACACTTCCCCATCCTAGAATATAGCTAGTGTTAGACTTTTTCAAATGGATTAAGGTGCCTCCGTCCTATGATATACTCTTATATATATATATATATATATATATATATATATATATATATATATATATATACACACACACACATAGCAAATTGGATGAACCAAAAAAGTCAAAGCGATTTATAATTTGGAACAGAGGGAACCGTTATCTTTAGATTTTTTTCAGATTGATTAATAAGGAGGGTGATTAAATCTAATTTGCCATTTATTACCTCAGTCAAATTACAGGTGCACATGAGACGACCAGCGGAGCAACGCTCCTTGCCAAACAGATAGATTGATAGATACTAGATAGATAGCCAAACAGATAGATAGATAGACATATAGACAGACAGACAGACATAGATAGATAGACATACATAGATAGATAGACAGACAGACAGACATAGATAGATAGACATACATAGATAGATAGACAGACAGACAGACATAGATGGATAGATAGATAGATATATAGATAGATAGATGATAGATAGACAAACAAATATCCTTTCACTATAGAGTGTATATATATTGTTCATATGGCCCAGTGGCTGATACGAGACACTGCACTCAAACAAACATATTGTTGGCATTAGCTCTTACCCATCTCCCATGGCGAAGTGCCAGAAGCACGTGAGCATCCAAGGACTTTGGCTCCTTTCCATGGTTCTTCTTGCATCCTGTGTTGTTGGTGCACGCATAATAAATGGTAAACAATGAATCATACCTATTTTCGTTTGACGCAAAAATATATATATATATATATATATTCTGACAGAAGTGCATGTAACTCGATTGACCTTTATATAGGGCAAACCAAAGAGGACATCAACACAAAGAGTATGACAATAAACACGGCGAGGTCAGCAAGCTACATAATTGGCAGCGGTGGAGAACTTAATAGAGGTCCGTGCGTTGTGAGAAATCATTTCTTCTGGTGCAAAAACATTGGCTATCCGACAATGTCGGAGTGTTTGAAAAATTGCCCATCGGACGAGTAAGTGGTCTGCTGTCTCCGGTTCATATAGATGGAGATCATGAAGATGTTATATCTAATCATGCATATATATATGTACCCAAGGATAAACTATAATTAAGCTAATTTATGCGTGATTAAGTGTTTCTTGTTTCAAAAAGTGTCATTGCCATTACAAAACGCTAATATTGGATTTCCATACTACAAACAGCTCTTCTAACGTGGTTTAATTTTTATGTCGTATTTGCCATGGTTTATACGATAGTAACTACAAACTACTTAACGGATGAGATCCTCATTTTCAAAGCAAGGATATATATGTGACAGAAATAAGTACTCACTCTGCCAAAAAAATCATTCCAGTTTTAACCAAAATCAAAACATCTTAAATTTGATCAAATTTATGGAGAACAATATTACAATCTACGAGAGAAAATAAACATACACGAGTCAAGAGTGATTTCAGAGAGCTAGATTGCTTTTATCAAGGGGCGTTTAGTTACTAACAATGTATATGCATTAGTTTCTTGTGGGTGTATACACGCAATCTAGCAAGATAAGTACTATGTTCCAAAGTATAAGACATTTTAACTTTTCTAGATACATAGATATACACTATGCATATCCAGAAAAGTTAAAACTTCTTATAATTTGAAATCAAGTGAGTATAGATAACTAGATATATATAGATGTTTTGTGCATTTGAGTGGACTGGAATTATTTGGAACATGATCTATTATGTAGTGGATGTTATAAACGATAGGCAATATAAACGACGAAGAACAGTAGATCAAACACAGGAGACACGAGATTTTAACGTGGAAAACCCTCCCAAGGTGGAAGGAAAAAACCACGGGCACCAGCCAGCAAAACTTCACTATATCGAGTGAGGTTACAAACGCCGGAGATTTACAACTTGGGATACCATAACCTAGGGGCCTTCCCGTATACAAGTCTATGATGCCTATGAGGGAGGTGGTCCGTATATATAGGGAGAAAAAACCCCACACCCTCGTCTATTAGCAATACGGAACTAATAGATGATGTAGTCCCTCTTAACGCTAATGGTCCACTTTGCTTCGGCCCAAACTTGAATTTGGATCATAGCTCAACAAACTCCACCTTGAGACAAATTCCTTCTTGTAGCATAAAACGAACCTTCACCCTGAAACAACAAAGAAATACTTCCGGTGCCAAATAGCCTCTTGGGCTAAACAGTTATACCAACTAAGCTTGAGCAAAGCTCAAACTTAGCAACAGGAACTGGCTTTGTCAACATATCAGCAGGATTATCATATGTGCTTATCTTGCATACCTTCAGCTTACCTTGCGCGACCACATCGCGAACATAATGGTATTTGACATCAATGTGCTTCGTTCTCTCATGGAACATCTGATCTTTAGTGAGACATATAGCACTTTGACTGTCACAAAATAAATTAATGCAAGAATCATCTCCACAAAGCTCAGCAAACAAACCTTTCAACCAAACTGATTCTTTACATGCTTCAGCAATAGCCATGTATTCTGCTTCAGTGGTAGACAGGGCAACAACGGGCTGCAATGTTGCCCTCCAACTCACAGCACAACCACCAATAGTGAACACATAACCTGTGAGAGATCTCCTCTTATCCAAATCAGCAGCAAAATCTGAATCCACGTAGCCAGTGAGTCCCTTATCAGTCCTGCCAAACTTTAAACAGGCATTTGTTGTACCACGAAGGTACCTGAAAATCCACTGAACAGCCTTCCAATGTTCTTTACCAGGATTATCCATGTATCTACTAACCAAACTCATAGCATATGATAAATCAGGACGAGAGCAAACCATGGCATACATCAAAGAACCAACAGCACTAGAATATGGAACTCTTGACATGTACTCAAAATCCTCATCCGTACTAGCACATTGTAAAGCTGATAATTTGAAATGAGGAGCAATAGGAGTACTAACAGACTTTGCATCATGCATGTTGAAACGATGAAGAACTTTCTTAATGTAACTTTGCTGACTAAGAAATAACAAACCAGAATTTCTGTCTCTTGTAATTTCCATACCTAGAATCTTCTTAGCAGCACCAAGATCCTTCATCTCAAACTCACTACTCAACAATTTCTTCAACGTAGTGATTTCTTTCTTGCTCTTGGCAGCAATTAACATATCATCAACATATAACAGCAAGTATATAGGCGATCCATCAACAAATTTAATGTACACACAGCTATCAAATTCAGACCTCTTAAAACCATGTGACATCATAAAAGAATCGAACCTTTTATACCATTGACGAGGAGACTGTTTTAAACCATATAAGGACCTCTTTAATTTGCAAACATGATCCTCCTTACCAGGTACTATGAACCCTTCTGGCTGGTCCATGTATATCTCCTCCTCTAGCTCTCCATGAAGAAACGCAGTCTTTACATCTAACTGCTCAAGCTCAAGATCTCGCATAGCAACAATACCGAAAAATGTACGAATTGACCTATGCTTTACAACTGGAGAGAACACATCATTATAATCAACACCAGGAATCTGACTGAAACCTTTTGCTACTAACCTTGCCTTAAATCTTGGAGGCTCACTAGCAGACAAACCTTCCTTTCTCTTGAAGATCCATTTGCAACGAACGGCCTTCTTATGTTTAGGCAAGCGCACAACATCCCATGTGCCATTTTTCTCAACTGACTGCATCTCTTCTTGCATAGCGGAAATCCACTTCTCGCGGTCACCAGAAACAACAGCTTCAGTGTACGTAGCCGGCTCATGAATGTTCTCAACCTATTCAGCACAACTAAAGGCATAATGAACAATATCACATTCCTCAATTAAACGTGGATGAGGTCCACAACTCCTCTTTGTTCTGCGATCTGCAATAGACTGATTTTGAGGCTGCAAAACAGGAGGTGAGTGCTGAACAATATCATGAACATTGTTATCAACAATTTCAGTTTCCTGATCATCTACGTGCTCCACCTGCACGCTAACATGTTCCTGCTCCTCATCAGAACCAACTGGTGAAACATCTGTGGACAAGCTATCATTAAACATAACAAATTCATTGAAAACAACGCCCCTGCTTATGAAAGTCTTTTTAGTTTCAGGATTCCATAACTTATATCCTTTAACTCCAGAACCATAGCCAAGAAACAGACACTTAATGGCTCTAGGTTCTAGCTTTCCATTATCAACATGAGCATAAGCAGTGCAACCGAAAACTCTCAACTGTGAATAATCAGCAGGCATACCAGACCATACCTCAATGGGAGTTTTCTTATTAAGTGGGATAGAAGGTGACCGGTTGATCAAGTAACAGGCAGTGTTAGCAGGCTCAGCCCAAAAACGCCTGTTCATATGAGCATTGGATAACATGCAACGAGCCCTCGAGATGATCGTTCGGTTCATGCGCTCAGCCACACCATTCTGCTGAGGAGTGTACGGAATGGTGTGGTTCCTAACAATGCCTTCTTCCCTGCAGTAATCATTAAAAGCATCCGAACAGAATTCACCGCCATTGTCAGTACGAAGCAATTTTACCTTCTTTTCAGTTTGCCTTTCTATCATAACTTTCCACTCTTTAAAAGCAGCAAAAGTATCATCTTTACTTTTCAGAAAATAAGGCCACACTTTTCTAGAGTAATCATCAATAATGGTAAGCATGTAACGAGCACCACCATAAGAGGGCTTACGAGATGGCCCCCACAAATCAGCATGTACATAATCAAGTGTACCTTTGGTGGTATGAACAGATACATTGAATTTTACCCTCTTGTGTTTACCAAAAACACAGTGCTCATAGAACCAGCAAAAACAACCAGAACATCTCCTGAATCAGAATTATCAACAGCGGAGACAACAGAGGCCTTACCATCACCATCGGATTTATTTTTCGGTTTATACGTACCGTTTCTTTTCTCCTTATTCTGCAGCTTCCAACAATCCTCAATGACATGAGTATCTTTCTTACAATACCTGCAGAACTTATCCCTGCCTCTGGACTTTGAACGGCCTTTACCATTCTTGCTCTTGTCTCGATTATTGTTGTTGTTGTAGGTTTTCTGCTCGGGCCTGCCTCTAACCTGCAACACTTCGCCCTTGGAGGACGACACATCAGACTGAACCATACCTTTCATCTTCTCCCTCGTCTGGAGGGCCTCATATACTTCCGCAAGAGTTAGTTCATCACGGCTTAATAGTATGGTATCTCGAAAATTTGCAAACAAAGTAGGCAGTGAGCATAACAGTAGAAGAGCTAAATCTTCATCATCATATTTTACCTCCATCGACACTAGGTCGGCAACGATCTCCTTAAAGATCGATAAGTGGTTCATCACCGAACCACCTTCTTGCAGCTTGTGCGTGAACAACTTCATCTTCACGTGCATCTTACTGGTTAGATCCTTGGACATACAGATCGATTCCAGCTTGAGCCAAAGTTCTGCGGCAGTTTTCTCCTGCAGCACTTCTTGCAAAATATCATTATGTAGATGAAGTTGAATCAGAGACAGAGCCTTACGATCCTTCCGCTTCTCTTCAGCGGTCCATGACTTCTGCCCTTTTCCTCCGAAACCGTCCAGCGCCTCATCAAGATCCGAAGATTGTGCCAGAATCGCTCGCATCTTGACTTGCCACAGTGCAAATCTCGTCTTGTAATCCAGCAACGGTAGATCAAACTTCATCGATGCCATCGCGAAACCCTAAGGTCAAACCAAGCTCTGGTACCACTTGTTATAAACGATAGGCAATATAAACGACGAAGAACAGTAGATCAAACACAGGAGACACGAGATTTTAACGTGGAAAACCCTCCCAAGGTGGAAGGGAAAAACCACGGGCACCAGCCAGCAAAACTTCACTATATCGGGTGAGGTTACAAACGCCGGAGATTTACAACTTGGGATACCCTAACCTAGGGGCCTTCCCGTATACAAGTCTATGATGCCTATGAGGGAGGTGGTCCGTATATATAGGGAGAAAAAACCCCACACCCTCGTCTATTAGCAATACGGAACTAATAGATGATGTAGTCCCTCTTAACGCTAATGGGCCACTTTGCTTCGGCCCAAACTTGAATTTGGATCATAGCTCAATAGTGGAATGACGCTGGGATAGGAAGAATTAATGTTTAACAACTATTGATCTAGTAATACATGGGATGAGGGGTTCCTATCTTTAGATTAAGTCTGTATCAGAAGCACGCTGGTCTATGTGTAACACCAAGAATACGTTTTGCATGTTAGAAAGCGTACAATGGTAAAATATTCAACTAAAGTTTTAGTGAGTGGTAAAAAATAAAAAATTTACCTGTCGCTCGAATGGATTTTCAGAGACCATAGATGTGCATAGCTCGTCGAATGCATTCTGTTTGACTACTTATACACATTCTCGATCGAACCACGAGACGCACGGTCAGACGCCCACGTACGAAAACGAGATTCGTTTCCCCCGAGTTAAGCCTGGCGGCACTTCTTGCATGGGGCCAGCCAGGATCTGTGCTGGCGCTCCTCCCGCCAACCAAATGTGACGAGTATGCACCCCACGAGCCAGGTTGGTTTGGAACAAGGAAACCAAACACGCCCTTGAACATCAGCCGTGGATGTCACGATGAGAAAAGAAGAAGTTGAGGTGCATGGCTTGCCTTGTACATCCTCACGGTACCGCACTAGCTATGTGTCGATATCCTCACACGCCACGATCGATGGGATCCTTCAAGAAACCCACGCTGAGACCTCTGGCGAGCTCGTGCCATCTCCATGCCATCGATCTACTAGAGGCTGGCCCTCCCCTAGCAGCCACCACGCTCGAGTATGCCTGCGGTGTCGGAATCTGGCGGCCCCCATGTAGACTTCTAGCGGTGCTGAGAGGCGTGAATATCTATCTCTACAACTAAAAAGACCCGGTTGTTATCATCACCACAAACCTAATCGGACCACTCCACTCCTAATCGCCTCGCGCTGCAAAAACCAATGGCAGCACCCACCCCGCACGCACCACCGCCTCCCCACGACCCCATGCCTCCAACATTGACGCTGCCGCCAGCCTCTGCCCCACGCACACGCTGTGCCCACTCCCAATCCGCCGCCAGCCCCTGCACGCCATTGCGGCGGCCTGTCCTGCGTCGCGCACAGATCTGACGGCCTACACGGCAATCTGGCGCAGCCTCATCCGCCCCGAGCAGCAAACCCGCAATCCGGTGTCCCTACGCTGCATCGCCAACCATCTGCAGCCATGACACCCTGCTGCTCCACCATCCAACGCTGCGTGGCGGCCCCAGCAAGGGGGCACCTCCCGGCGCGAGCGGCCCAAACATCAGGAGACGAGCGTCTAACTCCTGGGCCGCCGTCTGAGACACCTTGACAGGGGGAGTAGATAGATAGAGAGAGAGAGATACATAGACAGATAGAGAGAGAAAGAGAGATAGACACACAAATAGATAGATAGATAAATAGACAGACAATAGATATTCTATATAAAGCACAGTGATCGATATCAAACAAATATGAACACATTGTTGGTATAGGCTACTTGCTCATATCTGTCACCCATGGCGCAGTGCCTGAAGCACACCAGCTTCCATGGATTATTCTGGTTGCTTTCCATGATTCTTCTAGCTTCCATGGCGAAGTGCCTGAAGCACTTCAGCTTTGTTGTTCATGCACTCGGAACAAGTGGTAATCAATGAATTAGACCTATATATATATATATATATAGTGTTCATTAACACTACCTCAGATTTGGACATCACTGTCGGTCTCATCACTATCGGATTTGTGATAACCGGCAGTGATGTACCTTTACTGCCATTTATGAGCTTGAAGAAAATAATTGGGGCTAGGCTAAAACCGACAGTGAAGGACCACATCACTGCCGGTTTATGGCTTGAACCAGCAGTGTTTTGGCGGCCACTCATCACTACTGGTTTAAGCCAAGAGCCGACAGTGATTTTGATCTATCACTGTCGGTGCTAGCTAACAACCGACGATGATAAGCCTACAGCACAAAAAGGCTGCAGCCGTCCTCTGCTTTCTCCTCTCTTCCATCCCGAGAACAGAGATGCGCGTTTGGGCCCTTCCCTCTATTGTTGTGTCTGCTCTTCACCATGAAGCTAGCGCTTGTATTTTAAAGAATGGCTTGATCTTTTTGCTTTAAGGTTAGTAACAAACATCCACTCCTTTGATTTTGTTGCTTAATCATCTTCGTTTTGATGGCTACATTGCTTGATTGTTATTCTAGTTCTTTCTCCATTCTAGAGAGCACTTTTTCAATTGGACATTTGTGCCAGGCTCAAATTGTGGTGAGTCCATCATCCAAAAGGTTGGTGTCTATGAACACATTTAAATGTCTAGCTAATTATTCCATGGTGGTCAAGATCATCATTGTTAGTATGTGATGCTATAATTAGTTCTTAGAAGTAGAGTAGAATAGATGCTCTTCATTATTGTGCAATAATTATTTTTTACTACGATTTTCGGTTTACAGGGCCAAGGCTACCAATTTAAATTTTCCAATAATTAGTGTACAATAATGTTTTCCAAAAATGGTACTTTCGAGCTACAATCGTTGTTCATGATGCTCGATTTCTTATTAATTCTTTGTAATTACTGTCTCATTATTTTTTTGTGTAGAGATGGATCAAGAGTGGATGCATTTGTCCCAAACGGACAAGCGGTATATGCGTGGCGTTAGCCAGTTTATCACCGATGCCAAAGCCCATGCTAGGAATGGAAACCCTATCTTCTTCCCATACAAAGATTGCAAGAATCAAAGGAACTTTCATCAAATTGAGTCTATATGATCGCACTTGATTACCAGGGGGTTCATGACAAACTAGACGATATGGACTATGCATGGTGAGGTTGGTGTGAATGTTCTTCAGGAAAACGATGATGATGTGGACATGTCTGACGTAGCCATCCACGATGCTGACGAGGAACCCGGTGTCAACACGGAACCTATGGCCATAGTTAATAATGTGTTTAGGAACACGCTAGTTGATGACACCGAGGATAATGATGGCATTTCTCAACTGCTACGTAATGTAGAGACCAGATGTCTTAGTGAAAGACAGCTGAGAAAGCTAGAGAAAATGAGACAAGATGGCAAAACACCATTGTATAGGAATTGTCCAATGAGCAAACTAGAAGCCGACATCATGCTGTTAGAGTTCAAATCGACAAACGGATTGAGCGATAAAGGCTTCGATCAGTTGTTAGGTATAATAAGGAAAATGCTCCTAGAAAAAAATGAGTTGCCAGAAAAGGCATTCTTGGCCAAGCAAATGATATGCCCCATCGGCCTCGAGGTTGAAAAAAATCCACGCGTGTTCCAATGATTGCATATTGTACCGTGGAGAAAAATACAAAGACTTGGACAAGTGCGCCAAGTGTGAAGCTCCATGGTACAAGGAAGGGTCGTCAGATAAGGGTACCAAGACCAGAGGAGGTCCCGTAAAGGTCCTTTGGTATTTCCCTATAGCTCCCCGGGTGCATAGGTTGTTTGCATGTGCAAAGTCAGCCAAGCTGTTGCACTGGCATGGCGAAGAGCGTAAGAAAGATACAATGATGAGGCACCCCACCGATGGGCATGACTGGAGGACTGTCAATACTATGTTCTATAAGGACATCGGTGGAGAGGTAAGGCACCTTTAGTTTGCTTTGAGCACGGATGGGATGAATCCTTTCGACCAGGTTAGAAGCAATCATAGCACCTAGCCAGTGACGCTCTGTATATACAACCTTCCATCTTGGGTCTGTATGAAGTGGCCGTACATCCAGATGCCACTACTGATCCAAGGGCCAAGATGACCTAGGAATGACATCGATGTGTTTCTGGAACCAGTGATCGATGAACTAGTGGAGATGTTTGAAAAGGGTGTGCCAGATGTTTGGGATGAGTACAAAAAGGAACATGTCACGATCAAGGGAGTACTTATCGCTACAATCACCGACCTGCCAGGTCGAGGTTCGTTCTCTGGAGAGAAGACAAAAGGCTATACTGGATGTGTCAACTGCTTGGACGACACCAATGCAGTAAATCTGCCAAATAACTCAAAGATAGTTTATATGGGACACCGTAGGTTCCTACCTAAGGATCACCCTTACCGTAGGAACAGAAAAGATTTCAATGGTACTATTAAGAAACGCTTAGCTCCAAAATATCGAGACAGGCCTGTGATACTTCAAGAACTCAACAAACTAGAGGTTGTCCTTGGGAAGGGGGACAATGCAGTAGCAGCGCCTGATGGGAGCGTTTGGAAGAAAAAATTGGTTTTCTGGAAACTACCTTACTGGCCATTTCTGAGTGTACGCCACTGTCTTGATCCCATGCACATCACTAAAAACGTGTGCGCTAACACTCTTAACACCTTGATGGACACCGGGGGGACATCAAAGGATTCACTAGCCACATGCCTGGACATGCAACACTTGGGAATCAGAAAGGAGCTGCATCCCGTGGAGCTAGAGAATGGCCAGTTCGAACTTCCAGTTGTGTCATGGACATTGAAGAAGGAAGAAAAGTGTGCGCTTATTTCTTTCTTCAATGAACTCAAAGTCCCGATGGGCTACTGTGCGAACCCAAAGAGGCTCGTGAACATGAGAGAACTCAAGTTCAACTATGGCCCTATGAAGGCCCATGACTGTCATGTCATTATGACTTAGCTGCTTCCTATTGCCCTACATGGTATCCTCCCCCCAAAGGTCCGCGCCCCAATTATAAAGCTTTGCTCGTTCTTCAACGTGATCTCAAAAAAGGTTATTGATGTGTCCATGCTAGAGCAGCTGCAGTGGGACATAGCCGAAACTCTCGTTAGGCTTGAGATGCATTTCCCACCGCCTTACTTTGATATCTCATTGCATCTACTCATTCATCTTGTTGACCAAATTAGAGCCCTTGGCCCAATGTACCTGCATCAGATGTTCTCTTTTGAAAGATTGATGAAAGTTTTTAGGAGGTATGTTAGGAACAAATTTAGGCTAGAAGGGGGCATGGTTGAAGGATGGTCAACGGAGGAGGCCATTGAGTTCTGCACATATTATCTGGACATCAAAAGGGTCAGAGTTCCAGAATCTCATCACGAGGGAAGACTACATGGCAAAGGAACGGTCGGGGAGAAATCTGTTATAGTAGACGACCCTGTTTCTTTTAGATAGGCACAGTTCGCTGTTCTCCAGCAAGCCGAGGGTGTGATGCCATACATTGACGAGCACAGGCAATCGCTGCAAACTCAGTATCCGAGCAGGTCGAAGGCTTGGCTGGATAGAAAACATAAAGAGGAATTTGTCAACTGGTTGCGACGTCGCTTGCTTGGAATAAAGTTGGGTAATCAACTAGATGCCTTAGCCAAGGGTCCTTTGAGTACATATCTTAAGTACCAAGTGTACGAGATCAATGGATTCAGATTTTACACAAAAAAGCAAGATGGAAAGAGCATATACCAAAATTGTGGTGTTTGTTTTGATGCTCACGATGAAAATGGCAACGTGCAGGCGACATACTATGGTTTCATAGAGGAGATATGGGAGCTAGCCTATGATAAATTGAAGGCAGCTCTTTTTCGCTGCCAGTGGGTTCGGCTCGAGAAAATCAACAATGACAGAGAAGGGTTCATACCTTTGATTTCACTAAGACCGCATACAGAGACGACCCCTTCGTCCTTGCAAGAGATGTTTTGCATGTCTTCTATGCAAGGGACAACAAGACAAAAGGAAGGCAAAAAGTAGTCCTAGAAGGAAAAAAAGAAGATTGTCTGTAGCGATGGAGTGACGGACGAAGAAGACTACAGGGACTATCAGGAAATGCCTCCATTCGGGACGAACTACGCCTACCTATCCTTCAAGAGGGTGACGAACCTGCTTACGTACAGCTTGATCACAATGAGGCCCTCATTGTTGATGCACCTAAAGATAGTTATATTATTGTTAACTATGTAATCATTTTGCAGACGTTGTATCAGTAATTCGCACTAAATATCTAATTTATATTTTGTGCGCATCTCTATAATTTATATATTGACTATGTAATCAAATATTGAGATGATGTTCACAAACACTATTATTTGATAATTATATACCATTAATTAATTATCATAGAATTAAATAATTAAGACACAAATTTTTGTGTTATTTTAGAATATAAAATAACTGCATTATTTCTATTAATAAATAAATAAAGAAAAGCAAACTAACCGAACTCCCTATCCTAGCTCAGCGGTTAAGGCCGCGCACTCTGTACTCTGAGACCCACGCTCGAATCCCAGACGGGCCAAACTTTTTTGATTTTGCATTATTATTTAGTAGTGCAATACGATGGGATAAAAGAAAAAAATAAAACCAATCTAACCGAACTCCCTATCCTAGCTCAGCGGTTAAGGTCGCGCACTCTCGACCCCACGACCCGTGCTCGAATATTAGGCGGGCCACTTTTTTGATTTTTCATTTATTATGTAGTAGTAGTGCGATATGACGAGATAAAAGAAAAAGAACAACTAATTCTAACGTAATCCCTATTCTAGCGTAGTGGTTAAGGCTCCAAACTAAGAACCCTAAGACCTGGGTTTGAATTCTAGGATCAGGATTTTTTTATATTTTTTATAAAAAGGCTACAATGGCAGGCAGCCCAGCTGCTAGGTGTCAGCATGGCAGGGCCCATTACTGCCGGTTTTGGTTTAAAAACCGACACGGTTCTCAGAACCGGTACAGATGGCAACCTTCACTGTCAGTTTTTAAACAAAAACCGACAGTGATGTCTAGATGCTTCTCACATGCCAATAGTGCTCCCACTAACCACAATAGTAGGAGCACTACTCCTACCTACCCTGACAACTTTAGTTTAGAAACAAAAATGTACCACGGCTGCTAGCCCCTATAAAATGGCCCTCGGCCGGGTGCTAGCCTCTCAACAGCCAAGTCTTGCCACCCTCTTGCTATTTATTTCTCATTTCATGATGCATGTTGGTTTCAGCCAGGGCTTATCAGTCATGATACAATGTTTTTCTCTCACAACAAACCACAGATATCATTATGCGTCGTAGTCCACCAAAATGGTGCACACAAGAGGTACTAGAAGAATGCTACTGAAGATAGAGCAATGCCGAAGATTGGAGATGCCACGAGGTTCACAGAGCCATCCACTATGGTGCGCATCTCCAAAAAGGCCATATACAGACAAGGCATGGATTCATCGATGCCACCTTGTCATATCCAACCGATATAGCTCGTAGACCACCTCGGTGCTGCTGTTTGACCCTAGTTGGTGCTAGAAGAATGCTACTGAGGTGGTTACATTATAATGTGTTGATACACATTGATTGTAACATTGACCTGTACGCAAATAGGTCTTTGTTATCGTATATGGAATTTTAGTGTAAGGTCTTTGTTATCATATATGTAATTTATTTCTAATATTTTTGTTATTTTTAATGTATTTCATTACTATCTAAATAAATATATCGTTGTTGTTAAAACTTTCCCATTGTACTATCTAAATAAATATATTCTTTACATATATGCACCTTCACTGTCAGTTCTACTTACAAACCGGCAGTGATATTAACTTTCACTGTCGGTTCTATTTAAAAACCGGCAGTGATATTAACTCACTGTCGGTTCTACTTAAAAACCGGCAGTGATGTCCATGCCCCGCTATATAAAACAAACTGCCGATCACATACATCGATCCCACCCACCCACGAACTATCACAGTCTCATTTCTCACGATTCACTCTCACTTCTCAAGAAATCCACTCTCTCTCTACGTGATTTGGTCATGGCTCCTGCATTTTTCAATGGTATTGATATGTTGTCTTCTCTAATATTCTATCTATATTTATATTCATGTTTCTTTGCATTCTACATTTATATATATTCTTACTCCTTGCATTCGATCTATATTTAATTATGTTGCCATATTTTACTTGGAAGATTATTTTGTGCATATATTTTTTGTTCATATTTTTTTTGCATTTTATCGATCAGGTGGTATGAACAACGGACCTCCCCCACCACAAGAACCAGATTTCCACCCTGGCGATGAGCCATTCGCTCCTAATGTGGCCATTCCACGGTTCCCTGTTCTAGCTATTGTATGAAATATTTTTCAACATCTTTTGTTTTTTGATGCTAACAAATAAGAGTAATTAGTTTAATATCATTGTTGCATACATATATGTCGCAGAATATATCCCTAATAGATTGGCTGCAAACAGCACTTAGCTGGTTCTTTATCTCGGACATCGTCGAGAACACGACATCTAATGCAAATGGTCGGCTATGGACATGTGAACTCAGTATTTCCAACCCTTTGAGAGGTGCAAATCATCGGAACCAAATCCACGAGATGGGAAGACAGAGCCTGGACGTGATAAGCGCCCAATTCAGTGTTGTGCGCATCTGTTTAGAGGCACTTCGACGTGTTTGCTATGATGTGCCTGATTTCTCGCACTTCAAGGCACTTGCTTTGAATGCTAGTGATATCCCCATTCCGCAAGCAAGCGAATGGTTTGCGAGCTACAACCGTGCGGATGTGGTAAAATGGTCACTTATACCCGAGTCATGGTTATTTGTTGTTTATTATTGTAATAACATTCTCTATTTTTTTTCTTTTTCTCCGCATGCAGATTGTGCTCTAGAACCTTACCTATGCTACATGTGGCTTGTGGGCCATTCTAGACCAAGCTATGGAACAACTCGGGTATGATTGAGACTTCTGCAATGGAAACCTCGGCCATCTCACTATAGAATGACGCCAGTACTACATAAGGATTACTAACAGGGGCAATGGTCGTTCAGTAGGTTACATCTATGGCCGACCATTCTTTTGGTATTGTGAGGCACGAGAGAGTGCATTCATGCGGGCATTGACCTTCATCGATACAAGCGGATACATAATCTGTGACATCAATTACCATATATGGCTACAGAGGCATGTTAGTGTGCATGGCCCGATCGATCCTGGTAGTGATTTCGATAGTAATTAATGTTTATTTAGCTAGGTTTTCAAGGTCATAGTTTAATTGGGTTCTAATGTTAATTTGTACGGCTTATGTGTTTAATTATTGACATGCATGTAATTCGTGTAACATTTGTTAGGCAATTAGAAATATACATTCCGGTGTTGTATTGGTCTCAAAATTATTCTCAGGCTTGCTCGTGACACAGGTGAAGGAAACACCAAGTTTGGGATTTTCCAGAGATGGTTTGCTACTTTCTGAGGTTTAATTGAATTTCCGCGCGATGACACCGATTAATTATAGATTGTACTGAGTCTACCCACGAAAAGATCCGGAATGGTGCCAAACTTTTACACAGGCTCTAATGTGCCCTAGGGATAAGAATTTTGTGGAGGTCGATGAAAAAATCTATTGGGTCCAAGATGTAATTCACCCTCTTTTGTCTCATTTAGCACAGAGAAAAATATATTAATAAAAAAATGATCAGAAAACCTCAGATCTTGTTTGGGGCCTTAATTTGGGTATACATGCTTGCCAAAATTTTTTAAGCCATTTCGACATAGGCGGAGTATATATGCTTCACAAAGGTACATGAGCCTTTTCATTGAACCTTGACTATGCACATAGGTTATCAAGGTTTATGTGGTTCATACGCATTCCGGTGTCGTATTGGTCTCAAACTTTTTCTTTGGGATTTTCCAGAGATGGTTTGCTACATTCTCAGGTTTAATTGAATTTCCGCGCGACGACACCAATTAATTATAGGTTGAACTGAGTCTACCCATGAAAAGATCCAGAATGGTGCCAAACTTTTACATTGGCTCTAATGTGCCCTAGGGATAAGAATTTTGTGGAGGTTGATGAAAAAAATCTATTGGGTCCAAGATGAAATTCACCCTCTTTTGTCTCATTCAGCACACAGAAAAATATAATAAATAAAAAATTTGATCAGAAAAACCTAAGATCCTATGTGGGGTCTTAATTTGGGTGTACATGCTTGCCAAAAAAATTTCAAGCCATTTCGACATAGGAATACACATGCTTCTATTTATTCAGTATATAAAAGAAATTTTTTAATATATATAACAGTGATGATACGAAACCGACGGTGATGCTGGTTATCACTGTCGGTTTATTTTGAAAACCGGCAGTGATATATAAAAAATTAAAAAAATTATGCTAGCCCTCGGGTTTGAGCTCGGGTCTCGGGCAGCAGAGTTCTGAGACTTAACCGCTGCGCTAGTATAGGATGTGTGTCAAGGCTAATTTATTTTTTCTTTTTGACCATTTAGAGCGCTTAATAAATTATAAAATTAAACGAAAAAATTTGGACCACCTAGGACTCAAACACGGGTCTCGGGGGCTAAATTGCCGTTGAGCCAGTCGGAGGAATTCGAAAGATAGGGAAAGGATATCCTACTTAACCCCTAACTGCTACACCCCCATCACTACCGGTTGGAGGAATGGCCCAGCAGTGATGTTTCCTCATCACTATCGGTTTATAATTAGAACCGGAAGCGATGAACCATTGGTATAAAAGCAAGGCGCGGGTTGACATTTTCCAAATTCATTTCAACCCCGTGCCAACCCCTCCCCCACGCCGCCGGAGCACCACCCCACGCCGACGGGCACCACCGTTCCCCATGCACTCGTCCACCGCCCCCCACACGCCGTTCCCAGCCCCGTGCTCTTCTTCTTCAATGTCGACGCCCATGCACCGCCCCATGCCAGAGCACTGCCCCACGCCGTCCACCGCCCCACGCCGGAGCACCGCGCCATCCGTACCCTCGTTCCTCATCCATGACGTCAGTCGTGCTCCTCCTCCTCCACGCCTGCACTCCCACCACTGAGGCCTTCAGGAGCACGTGGACAGCTACTTTCCCACCCCCACGGTGATTGCATGGCTCAATGCTCGCTATGTGTTCGATGAAATGCCCCACGGTGAGTGCAAGGGCCCTAGTTAATTGCATTCACTCCTGACTTAGAGTTACTTTTTTGAGGAAAATAGGAGGGTGCAGGCCCCTACTGTGCTTTTATTATAAGACTCAAAGTTACTTGAATATATGTTCCTGAGCCCTGTCCTGTGGTTTTCACTGAAAAACGGTGAATCATGACCCTTGTTTTCTATAGAAAAGCTGTGAATCATGACATGTGTTTTCCATAGAAAAGCTGTGAATCAATAGAGGTGTTGCTGCTTACTTGAATTAGTATGCATGGTTTATATGGAGATGTGGATATATCAGAATTTATGGTTCAAAGTTTTTTGGGAACAGAAGGACCATTGTCAGAGGAAAAGTTATTTTTTGTCCACTAGTTTTTAGCAAGTAAGAAGCCAGCCTAATTCTGGTGCATGTACATTTATGATTTATTAGGTTGTTGTCTTTCTAGTAGCAGCTGGTTCCTATTTGATTGAGTTACAGGCTGCTTGGCTATATTATAAGACTTAGTTTGCTTTTGCAAACCTGCAAGCATACATGTACAGGCAGCTTGGCCAAATTTTGTCATATATGCTTCTACATGTTTAGTGTGCGTAGTCTGAACATTTGAATAGAGTATAAATTCTTGTTTATCGAGATGCACTGAATATATGTCTCACACATCATCTAGCACAATAAGTTCAGACAAGTGCTTGCTAAATCTCTCCGACTAATAAGGTCATAGCTGGCTAAGCTTTTCAGTACAAGTGATCCATGGAGAAAATACAAAGCTTCAAAATGACACATAGCTTCAAAATGGGATTTTATTTAAATTAATTCACCATGAAATGATATTGACTGTTGAGGCACATCGTGTGTTTTTGTTCAAGGTCAACTATACCAAAAATCGATAGGTGTGTAAATCCTACCTGTTCTATGTGCTATATAACCATGGCTATCAAAATCCTAGCTATATGTGAACTTAATATTCTGATACATCATGTTTGAATGACAACCTAATTTACTTAAATGTATAGGCAACCATGGCATGATATGTAGTGCATGTTGGTCACATGCCTGGGATTTATCGAACCTAGGAAGATTGCTATGCTCAAGTCAATCGCTACCCTGGTAATTTGCATAAAAAATACAACACAAAAGTTGAAGCTTTGAGGGCCTACTATAGTCATCTGGCCTACCTTGCAAACCATGGGCAACCGGCCTACTATGGTCCAATGAATGCAAGCCATGGCCATCCGCTGGTATTGGAGATTGAAGAGAAGCCACCCGCCGGAGATGTGAAGATTAGGAGAATTGCTCCTTGGCCTTAGAAAGATGTCTTGCTTTTATTTATGGCTATGGTCATTGCTTTTCTTATTTGGAAGTTGATGTAGGCTTAGTTTCGTAGAATAGTAGGTGAACTTTGTTGTATGTGGTCAATCAAACAATGAATTTGTTCTAGGTGAACATATGCTATTATTTGACTTTGTTGTATGTGGACTTATTATTAGACTTTGCATTAAACATATTATATATATATAATATGAACATATGCTATTGGTAGTTGTCCACAACCAAAACTAACCAGGATTGTGTCACAGCCATGACTCGTCGTCGCCTGTTGCCCCATCGCCGAAGAATAGATCAGCAACAAGAAGCGGCTGATATCGCTGGGACGAGAGAGCCGCATGATCCGATAAACGGTGACGGTGTCAATCAGGACGGTGAGAATGAGCAGCCATGGACCCCGTTCAGCCTGCTTGAGCTAGGTCAAAATGACCAAGATGGCCAGGTAACTTTTGTATCATGTGACTATGTAGCCACACACGCTAATCAATTGAGAGGGTTATAGCTTACTTGGTGTCTCCAGCAGGAGCCTCCACCGGCCGAGGAGCCAGAGGGTTCGGGTAGCAGGAAGGCTAGATCCAAGCGAGGCGTGTCAAAGATTCCTTTTGGTAGGAATGCACACTGTCACATCACTGAGTTCGATAAATTCGGGGATCCACTCTCGCCGCCTATAGCTTTGACCAAATATAAGACTATCCTCAGGTTATTTGTAAGGGACTTCATCCCAATTAGGTTCAGGAAGTGGAATGGGAAAGATAATGACCCGTGGAGGGTTCCCAAAAGTGAGAAGGATTACATATGGGACATCAAGATCCCAGAGTATTTCACTTTCCCAATGGAGTATGACAAGGAGGTAGTCAAGAAAAAAGCAAAAGAAATCATGAGGACATGCTTCAAGAATTTTAAGGGGACATTGTACAAGAATTTTGTCCTCCAAAATAAAGAGCCAGATTTCGATGGTGGACAGTTTAGCAAGCAGAAGGACTTCTGGCAGGATTTCAAGGAAAACAGGTTATCCGAGGAGTACTTAGAACTAAGTAGGAAGAACAAGGAGAACTCACAGAAAGCGATGAATCCTCATCATCTCGGCTCCCGTGGCTACACCAAAAAGATGCCAGAATTTGAAGCAGAACTTGAAAACATGGATCGCCATGCTGAGGAAGGCATTCAGGTTGAGACCGCCCATTGGGAGCCAAGATCAGTATTATACTATATGGGGAGGAATGTATGCCACGCCGAGGACAGGAGCTTTAGCTCCACAAATCCACCCATGAGCAAACTCATCCAGAGGATCTCCCAGGTAACTGA